>NC_135226.1:9010607-9105607 GCF_052324685.1 Brachyhypopomus gauderio
AAAAGAGAACTGTTCCTGCATGTATAATTTCACAACAGAAGATGAAATGTGTGTGTGTGTGTGAGAGAGAGAGAGAGAGAGAGAGAGAGAGGGGAGGGAGGATAGCTGGAGAAACACCTAGAGATGAAGCAGTAAAAAGGCAGATGCTAGCTACAGCCTCCATCTCTCTCTCTCCCTCTCTCTCTCTCTCTCTCTCCCCTCTCGCTCTCTCTCTCTCTCTCTCTCTCTCTCCTCTCTCTCTCTCTCTGCCTACAACTGACCACAACTGATGGCTCCCATGGGACTTCCCAACACCGCTTTGATTGTCTAACATCCATTTTTGCGGAAGCATGCCACGGCTAGCCGAGTGCTAGCTTCACAGAAGGGCGCCTGTTCCCCTAACCACCCCCTCCCCTCCCCCCTACTCCCCCTCCCCCTGCCAACCTGCCCAAGGCGGGGCATCGTCGTGCCTGTCAGTGCACACGGCCCCGCCATATGGGCACGAGGAAGGAGGTAAGTAAGCCGTGAACAGCTGACACCCCAGACCACAGCCAGCATGGTAGAACGTAGCGCAGCTCACCTGTGTTGACACGAGCCCGCGGGCTCAGCCTTCCCTCGCGCCGCCAGCCGAGAATGATGCAACGTTTGCGCTGCTAGCGTCAACCAGAGAGACCCCCCCCCCACCCCCACCCCAACAACCCCCCACCACCTCACACTCAGGCAGCCATTTCAGCGAAGGAAGCTGGGTACTGGGCTCCCCCTGCTACGACGGCACGGGCAGGCCAGTTTCCTTTCAGCTGATTCTGAGCCAACGTGCTAAAGCGCTAACCACGCTCTGCGCCTTCCCGTCCCACTCGTGCCGTAAAACGACTGACCCCGACGATCCCGTGTGAGCGGCGCGTTACGCCGCCTGCCGCGCCGAGGCGTCCCCACAGAGCAACCGGCAGTGTGAGCTCATCTGACAAAGAGAAACAGTGAGGCAAACAAACAAACGGGGACAACGAAACCACTAACATGCTAGCACTGGTGATACTGGAGTCACTAGACTCCTCGTGTAAGGAACGGCAAGACAGCATTTTTTATTTCAGATTTTCTTTGTTTGTTAGGATGGTACATGATACAATGATAAATGGTCAACAGTTCACAAGAGCTGAATGCTCTAGATCAGGGGTAATCAATTAAATCTTTCCGCGGTCCATTTTTGGCAGATAGCTCAGACCTTAGGTCCGAGTCCGCGGTGGCGAACGAAAGTTGTTGAGCGGGGGGGGGGGGGGGGGGGGGGGTGGGGGGGGGGGGGAACGTAACACTCAAATGGGTGGTGAACGTAACACTCGTCTGAAAATAAATTCTCATTGGTGATCTATTCCCCTTCTCTGCCCATTGGTGATCTATTCCTCTTCTCTGCCCATTGGTGATCTATTCCCCTTCTCTGCCCATTGGTGATCTATTCCCCTTCTCTGCCCATTGGTGATCTATTCCCCTTCTCTGCCCATTGGTGATCTATTCCTCTTCTCTGCCCATTGGTGATCTATTCCCCTTCTCTGCCCATTGGTGATCTATTCCCCTCTCTGCCCATTGGTGATCTATTCCCCTTCTCTGCCCATTGGTGATCTATTCCCCTTCTCTTGCCCATTGGTGAACTATTCCCCTTCTCTGCCCATTGGTGATCTATTCCCCTTCTCTGCCCATTGGTGATCTATTCCCCTTCTCTGTCCATTGTTCCAACAGTGACCGAAGCAGCCTACTTTTCCCAGCAGCCCCAGGATCAGGTAGTGGTGGCCGGCCAATCGGTGACCCTACCCTGTGTCATTGTGGGATATCGAGGCATGGTGCAGTGGACCAAAGACGGCTTGGCGCTTGGCGGGGAACGAGACCTACCTGGTAAGGGCTTTACAATCTTTCATAACAATTAATAACAGGTAATTGTTATGAAATAATTAGATTGGGTTCACACTGGATACTGGGCCAAGCAAATGCATTTTCAATTGAGGGTAAATTTCATCTCCAGTCTTCAGGGCTGTGCATATATAGCATCGCTATGGTAACCCAAGTAAGGAGTACATTAATAAAAGCCAAGTTTGTTCTCATCATCGCCATAATCATTTCAATTATAGACTAGAAGACAAAGCTCACTGCTGATCCAGCAGGTAAAGGTCAAGCCATAGTAACTAGTGCTTAGTGGGAGTGTGTTTGTGCGTGGGAGGAATGCCATTGGCTAGGCCCCAGTTGGGCTGCTTTATCGAGTGGATGTGCGATAAAAGGCAAGCAAACTCATTTAATTTGTCTAATCATCTCGGCTGTCTGGTCCGGCCAGGGTGAGGAATCAATCAGCCAAGCTCTGACATTTAAAGCGATTTTCTCTGTGGCTCCAGACCTCACTGTGTGGTCACCTGATACAATCACATGGGGGGATGGGAGGGGCTTAGGTGTACGCACGAGGCAACACACGTGCGCCCTGCTCTAAGCTCACGTCAGAGCCGAAAGTCACTAATACCCCTCGTCCAGAACACAAGCCCAGTCATTACTTGGTCTCCCTGTTTCTGTGCCCAGCTCTGACGTGTGTGTGTGTGTGTGTGTGTGTGTGTGTGTGTGTGTGTGTGTGTGTGTGTCCCCTCATTCTCTCCACCCTATCCCTGTCTTTTCTGTGCCAGGCTGGACACGCTACTCCCTGATGGGAGATCCTCTGTCAGGAGAACACAGCTTGGTGATCGAATCGGCTGAGTTGGCAGATGACGCCATCTATGAATGCCAGGCGACACAGGCAGGACTGCGATCCCATCGGGCCAAGCTCACTGTGCTGGGTAAGTGTGTGTGTGTGTGTGTGTGTGTGTGTGTGTGTGTGCGTGTGTGTGTGAAAGAGAGAGAGACACTGAAGGGCCCTCTGCCGCATATCTTTCCAGTAAGTGATTATTAACTGCAGGGGGAATCACAGCATTTCCTATTCCTCAGTACCCAATTTCATTAGCGGCATTTAAAATGCAGCCTGAAATGTGAAACACTGCAACTTTCTCTTTCCCTGCATAAACACTTTCTCCTGCGCCCCGCCCCCACTAAGTCATGGCTTCATAATTTATTCGCAATTTTAAATCATTCCCTGGCAGTTTTTTTTTTAAACCAAGCAAAACTGGCTCGATGGAGCGAGTGAAGAAAAATGTCTCAGCCCGTCACAGAGACCAATAATCCCCCAGTGAGAGGGGCCAGGGTAATGTGATTGCTGAAGTCACAAATGACTCGCGTGGACGCTTCAAATTCAAAGTCTGCACAGTTAGCACATTCGACGGTGACTCACAGAATTTGTCAACCGCAGGGCAGTTTTTACGTTAACGCGACGTGAATGATCTGCGTATTCGCCGCCTTTTAGTGTGCAGGGTGGTGTGTGTCGGGGGTAGCCAGGTTGGGGTGGTGAGTGCAACTCACTGGGGACTTGGAGGCTGTGCAACATTGCTGACACCTGGTGGCTGATGGTGGAATGGCACCGATCTGGAACGTCACCGAGCTGTGTTTTCGATTACACTTTTTAGCCTAAAATGCTGAAAAAAATATGTAAACCGATGCATGCTTGCAGTATGTGTGCCAGTAGAATGAATCACTCATTAAACACAAGAGATTCATTTTAGGATGCATATAAGTCAATACTGGACTCAAATGACAGCAGAGCATGGTCCATCATGGCCAAACTGGGCTGTAGGCGTGATTAGGTTCACCTTTAAGCCAGACGCTTGAAGGACCAGCCCACGTTCTTTTGTCCATCCTTGCTCGGCGAACGCTGGAACAGCCGTTGCGTGTCTCCCGCGAGCTAAGTGGGGGCGACGGACATGTGGTGGGCGAGTGGCGGGCGTGCCGTGTCAACAACAAGCATGCTCTGTGCTCGCCTGCAGCTCGCCATGACTTCTGGCAAAGTTCCCCGTCAAGAGAGGAGCGCGAGAAATCTTGCAGGCAGGAAACAGTGTGTGTTTGTATGTGTGTGTGTGTGTGTGTGTGGGGGGGGATCAGTGCATCAGGATGAGACCAGAGCGTTTCGACACAGTCAAAGCAGTCAGCAGCCTGGGCCATGGGCGAAGGAATCGGCACAAACATGAAAATCACCTTGTGCTCGGATTCTATTAGCGTCCGGGGAACCCTGCGATGATTGCCGTGTAAGCCGGAGAAATCCGGCAGGGTGAGAGGGGAAGTGGGGTGGGGTGCAGGATGTGTGTGTGTGTGTGTGTGTGTGTGTGTGTGTGTGTGTGTGTGTGTGTGTGTGTGTGTGTGTGTGCGCGCGCTCCGGCACTTGCTCTGCTACACAACCCCTTTCATCAGAGACGTTCCGGGTCCATTTTTCGAAAAGCGAATAAATCAGTCACTCAGCCTTGGCGGCTTAGCTGGATATGTAGGCAGAGTCATAATGACTAACCGCGGCACTTCTAGGAGGTCAGGGAAAACATAAACAACATAAACAACAGCCTCCCCCCTTCACCGAACGCAGCGCACCACACTCTCAGAGTCTGCTTACCAAAGCTGGCCTGATCCATGTGGGTCAGAAGGCTGCCAGAACTACAGAGTGCCCAGGCCACAGGAGTGTGGGACTGGGCCCTGGGAGGTGATGACCATCCCATGGGTAGTAATCCCCAACAGCAGCTCTGTACCTAAACATTAGCTTTAGCTACTGTTTAACTTTTTGCATCAATTAGATCAGGGGTGCCCACAAGTTTTCAGCTTGCGAGCTACTTATAAGATGACCAAGTCAGAAAGATCTACCGGGGGGTTGGGGGTTGTGAACGTAATTTGTTGAGCGGATTGCAGATTGGCTACCATGAATGTCAATCAAAATGCAACCGTCAGTGCAGATGGGCGATTCATCTAATAATTTTTAATGTCGCACATTCCTTCGCGATCGACCGACACTTCCTTCGCGATCGACGTAATGAGCACCCCTGAATTAGATCCTACACTGAGATGGGTTTTCCTCTTCAAGAGTAAAACACAACCCGTCCGCCTTCGTGTTCAGGCTCACACCAGATTTCTGTCCTTGCAGTGCCGCCGTCGGACCCGGTGGTGGAGGGGGGCCCCGTGGTACGTTTGAAGGCTCACGCACCCCACAACCTCACGTGCCGAGCGTCGGGGGCCAAGCCCGCTGCGGAGATCACCTGGTACCCGCGACGGCGAGGTCATGCACTCTGCCGTCTACTCAAAGGTGAGTCCACTTCCTGCTCTCCCATAGCCGAGCCAAAGTAGCCAACGCTCCCACGATGTGGTGATGTCACAGCGGTGTTCCAGCCACCGTCTTCCGCTGCTTTCATCTCCGCCACTTGCACCGCACCTGGAAAAGTTGTAACAACCTCTCCCCCATCTCTCGTTCTCTTCTCTATCTCACGTATTTATGTCACTGAGGTGTGACTCTTTTAGCTTTTCCGTCTCTCTCTCCATTGCAGTCACTCTCTGCCTTTCCTGGAACCATCACAACAACCCCCACCTCTTCCCATATTCCACCTCTCACTTTCTCATTCCCCTCTCTCTCCTCCTTTTCCTCTCTCCCCCTCTTTTGGGATCTCTGTATCTCTCTCTCTCTCACTCTCTCACATGCATTCTGTTTCTCTCTGTTTGAGGGTTCTGGCACTCCTGCATAAATGGAGGATGTCGAAGCACAGACAGGCATAAGCATTTTAGAGAGAGAGAGGGAGGGAGAGGGAGAGAGAGGGAAAAAGGGAGAGAGAGAGATTGAGACCATGGAGGAAGGGGGGGGGGCAAATCATCCACAATAATAGTGAAACACAATGGGGCGTGTGGCGAAGCGTGAACCTGGCGGGAACGTGTGACGTTTGTCATGCTCCCTGACCACACCAAACTGCACTAAACTCCACATTTAACAAAAGGGCGAAAGAGAGAGAGAGAGAGAGAGAGAGGGAGACAAAGGGAAGCGGATGGATAAGAGAGAGAACAGAGGGAGACGCGAGGCTGCCATTCGAGATGAAGGGAGCAGGAGGGATGTTTGCTTGAGAGTAAGCCAGATCGAGAGTGACAGGAGGAGGAGAAAAGAATGAGACGCCACAAGCTCCGGGAGAAAGGCAGCGAGACAGACAGGTGAAGGAAGACAGAACGAGAGAGAAAAGAAGAACAAAAGCGTAAGCAGGAGGTGTGGGCAAGAACCTGGGGCAGTACAGTGGCAAAAGAACAAGAGAGATGGAGTGAAAGATTGTTGACATGGTGTGATGGTACTCTGACATGAAAAAGCCTCAGCTAAGTTGGAAGCGCCAATTGGCCTGGGTCTCTCCTTCCCATAATGCACCTGTGCGCTCCCCCCTGTCCCAGTCCCTTACTGCCCATCCCCCACCCTTGGTTCAACAGCTCCCACACGTTTCTCAGTAAGGGGACATAGCAATGGCACCCGTGTCATTCAGGTCTACCACGTCGATTAGGGAATGATTAAAAAGGCACGAGCGTCAGAAAGAGCTGACACGGGGGCTCGACCGGGATGGAACCGGACAGACCGGGGCGATGCACTTCTGACACCAGCCGGTTTCTCCTGCCGCACAGGCCGCTCATGCAGTTCATTTATAAACACTGACACGGGCGAGCGGGAGAAACACAGGGGATGAGTCATCAATAAGGAAAGGCCAACGTGAGGGATGAGTGGGCTAGTTGATTAATCCGTCGTGTTTTTAGTAGTGGGGGTGGGGGCTGATCAATGCAGCACATCACAGCGAGGGACATGACAGCATGCGTTTCCGAAGACATCGGCGCTAAGAGCAGGCTTGTGTGGCAGTTCATAAAATTTCAATGTACACACTAAAAATAAAATAAAGTGATTACACATTATAGCATTTTCTGGAAGCCCCCGTTTGAATGCCGAGCAACAAATGAGTAGATGATTGAATGTATCGGCTGGTGTGTCGTATCGATCGGTGGCGAGCTGCACTGATTGCATGCCGGCCTGGTCCATTTCTTCAGTCTCTGATGGAGGACGGGAAGAGGGAGACGGCAGTCAGCTTGTTACCCATGGTGCCCGAAGACAGGGACTCGGGGCGCACCTACACCTGCAGGGTCCTAAACCCGGCCGCACCCGCCGGCCGCCAGACCTCTGTCACCATCAACGTTCAACGTGAGTGCCTCCTGCTTTCTCCTCCTAGCACCTCGTGCGAAGGCCGAGTTAGCCATTATCGGCACAAATCCCAATACTTATCCCAAAAAATGCTTTTAGGCTTCTGAGGCTCAAAATATTACTTTTTAGCAACATTTAAGACCAAGGACACAGTTCCAGCTGTAACACTATAGTGTCTTATTCACATGCTCCGTGCATATCTGCTCTTTGTCTGCTCCGATACATCAGATCCAACTCGTAAGCTAATCATCAAGGTTCTCATCAGACCTTGAGTTTGGATCGGCTGTGTTAGAACAGAGGAGGCACAAAAGATTGTTTTGTATTGTGTGCGAGGCTGTGTGTGGAGAACTCCGCCCCCACGCCAGCTCACTGTTCAGTCCGCCACGTGATGCGCGAGCTGCTGTGTTGCAGACCCGCCTGCCGTCACCCTGTCGGTCCAGCCCCAGACCGTGATGGAGGGGGCCAAGGTGCTGTTCATCTGCTCCGCCACGGCCAACCCCGAGATCACGCGATACAGGTAAGAAACCAGGCGGCCAGCATGTAATCCCAGATTACCACGGCATCAGAGCAGGATGGAGGTAAAGCCCTGGATGGGATTTGGATTACTGGCTACATGCCTTGCTCTGGACTGATTCTGCATAGTGCGTAGTCGTGTAACAGAAAAAAAAAACATGTTGCTCATAAAAATGTTATCTAGTTAAGACGGTAATGTAGTAGACATTGAACAAATATTAAATATAATAAATAATAGGTTGTAAATATAGCATTAAAATTAGATGACCTGTTATTAAGACTATCTTTGGCTATCTTTTTCCCTAAAGGTGGTCAAAAGGTGGTGTTCCGATCCGCGAAGCCAAAGGGAACACTTTGGAGGTAACGGTGGACCACTCCTACTTCACAGACCCGGTCTCCTGCGAGGTGTTCAACTCAGTGGGCAGCACCAACGTCAGCACCCTGGTGGACGTGCAGTGTAAGTTTGGCGTGGATCGCAGACACGGCTCCGGTTTTATGTGCAGGCTTGTTTATGAAGTGCTTTGTCCTTCACGTGTCACAATGAGTGTTTCACAAACACGATTAAATAAATTCTTCGCGTGTGTACGGCAATTCGTGGGCACGTTAAGACCGCTGTATAAAATATCACTTAAACGCAGCCAACCACAAACACACGGCCCCTTATCTCCCAGTTTAAATAGCTGTGAGGACTCGAGGCTGTGTCCAATTTTCCTCTACAGTGGTCTTGATTCGAAAGTTGTATTTCATAGACATTGACGGACTGTTCATTTTTCAAGGCGGCAGTCAAGCAGGGCATAATAGACTTGCGGTTCGGTGACGCTCACGCATCTTCCAAAACACGCGAGTGCACGGATCACATCAAACGGCCGGCTCTCACGAGACACTCTTATTAGAGACATTGATCGTGCTGTACTGAGCTGCAACGCTTTGGGTGTTAGTGCGTGCATGAGCAAGCTTGCTACATCTTAAGTCTCTCTCTCTCAACCCTCGTTCTCCCTCTCCTCTTCTCCAGTCGGCCCGAGGTTGTTGTCGGAGCCCAAACCACTCACGGTGGACACTGGCATGGACGCTGCCTTCACCTGCTCCTGGACGGGAAACCCTCCGCTCACCCTGGCTTGGACCAAGCAAGGATCCAGCGTGGTAGGCTGCCCTCCTCCATGTCTGTCTCTCTCTCTCTCTGTTTCTCTCTTTGTCTCTCTCTCCCTGTCTGTCTCTTTTTCCGTCTCCTGATGTGGGCGCAAAGGTGGTGGATCCTCTCTGCAGTGCTTCGGCCTGCCATTGGTCTCAGATCATAAGGATGATCTGTACAGATCCGGGAGGGGAATTGGGAGGACTGCCCTAGGTGTAACTGTAGAGCCAGTTCTTCAGTTTCTTCTTGGGTTCGGTTCATTCGCAGTAGCACAGAGGTCCTGCAGAGGGAGCTGTCCGCCAGCCGGCCCTGGTCACGTTGGCCTGCCACAGACGGCTGCTTCTCACGGCAGCCAAACGTCTAAATAATCGCATTTCACGACGTGCCTGTTAAAGCAAACAAGGAAAAAGCAAAAGGGGGCGAGGGGAGTGGGAGAGAGACCCAAGTTCGTCAGCTGGTGGGGTGAGCTAAAGTGCTAAAGCAGCTAGCGTACGGCACTGCCTCAGCCCCGCGTCCACCTGCCCTGCACGACTGCGCCACTGGGGCGAATCCTCCAGCGGCACGTACGGTCCGTCACAGCGGTGTTATGGGATTATCTGGCTAATTCAATGAGTGAATGAAAAATCCAGGCGCGCAGTAAACGGATTAATCGTAGTTTGGCGGGGGTCGCGAGGGGAAGGGGCGGCCAACGGGACTGAGGGCACAAACGCGTGGCGCTAACGCTCTGAGGCGAGAACGCTCGGGCGCGCTCGCGCAGGCCTGCCTCCCGGAAGCGGGCTCGGCGGCATCGTGGCGGTAGGTTTAATTAGAAGTGTGTCGGCTCAGAGGACGAGGCGTGGTGCGCCGTAGACTGTAATTAAGATGGCTGCGGGCGAAATTAGAGCTGAAGTCGAAGGTCTCCCTTCGGTACTGGTGGCAGCAGTCTAGCCCCAGCGTCAGGCGGCAGCTATGAAACGGATGACTGGTGTTAATGGTAATGACTTTCTCGCGGGGTTGCGGCACTGTCTGAAATAAACCTTGTGCTATGGGAGGAGGGGGGAGGATTTCAGCCTCTTCCTGTACACATCCACTGGAAATATCGATGTAGCAATAATGCCGTTCAACGGCTGACCAAATGAAGCAGCTTTATATTCACAGAACGGTAACTGTGAATGACAGTTAGCTTACATTCACATTCTAGTTTCCTAGATGTAGTTCAATCTAGTGGAATAAAAATGATGCTCACAAGCAACCATTACTCTTAACGCTCTGTAGTCCAATCCTAAGACTCATTGTTTCCTGGAAAGCTACAAAAATGCCTGTCTGGTGTAGTTATTATACAGTATCATTTTGCCCAAATCCAGCAGTAGCCCAGGTATAAATGTTACAGGCCTTTCGAAGACTGCAAAGAGTGCAGCACGGCGAACAACCCGCCATGGCCCCATTGTTTTTTAATGCATGCGTGAACCCAATTCCTGAGAGGATCTCACCTGCTGCCATGGTGGTCCTGACGATGGCTCTCCCTGGAACTCAGGTGCTGAGTAACAGCAACACGCTGCAGCTGCAGGCCGTCACGCAGGACGACGGCGGGACCTACACCTGCAAAGCCATCGTGCCGCGGATCGGTGTCGCAGAGAGGGACGTCGTCCTCACCGTCAACGGTAAACAGCCCACGCCCTTCCCCCGCACAGCTCCCTTCAGTCTCCAGACACTCATTAAAGTCATTAATAGTGTGTAAATGAACGCGTGTTGGAAAAAGTGACTACGCACACTATTTTGGGACACGCTATGCTCTTCTGTGGTGGTGGTGCAACCCTCACTCATTAAACCTCTTCACACCTCTGCTTTCTGCATCTCCACCACAGCCACGAGTGCACACACACACACACACACACATACATACACACACACACACACATTTCTGCCTCCATCTCTCTCTCACTCTCCTCTCTCACACACACCCCCCAGGTCCACCCATCATCACGGCTGATGCCACACAGCAGGCTGTCAAGCATTCCAAGGGCAAGCTGGAGTGTCTGGTGGGAAGCAGCCCCCCCCCTGACAAAATTGTAAGTGTGCTTCCACCGTAAGACAGTTCGTTTCTGCCTGTGTGCTTTTGTGTGTGTGTGTGTGTGTGTGTGTGTGTGTGTGTGTGTGTGTATGTGTGTGTGTGTTTGTTAGGTGTCTTTGTTAGGTATCTACTTACACTCAGTGCAGCCTCATTCTTGACAAGACTTTTCCCCAAGCAATCTCTTTTTTCTGTATGTGTGTGTGTGTGTGTGTGTGTGTGAGAGAGAGAGAGAGAGAGAGGGAGAGAGAGAGAGAGAGAGGGAGCGAGAGAGCGTGAGTGTGTGTGCCATCCCACACCCAACCTCCTTCAATCCCTCTTCCATGATCTTAAGACAACCTCTTCTCTCTTCTTCTTGTTTCTCCCTCACTGCCTGTTGCCTATTTGTGCCTCCCGCGCGCACACACACACACACACACACACACACACACACACACACACACACACACAACACACACACACACACACACAGCGTCCTATTAGAGGCTGCTAGATGAGGCAGTTACAATAGCAGCTCACCTCTTACACCCCTACAGTCTGTGGAGGTCAGACATGTTGAGGTCAGGCTCCATAAGCAGGGGCCTTGACCCCCACCCTCGCAGGGCTCTGCGCCCACACAGACACACCAGACCCAAGCCTGATGCGTCGCAATTAGCACTCAGCTTCTGCAACCCCCATCACCCCTTCAGCGTGGGCTTAGCCCTTCGCCAGATAACAAGGGTCCAAGGTTGAGAACAGAGAAAAAGAGTGAAGGGAGCGACAAGCAAAGAGAGAGAGAGAGAGAGAGAGAGAGAGAGAGAGAGAGAGAAACAAAGAATGAAAAAGAGGATGTGTGACGGAGATGCAGAGATCCACAAAAACAAGGGACCAGAGGGAGGGGGCAGAGAGAGGGACACAGACAAGTCTCTTCATCTGGTTATGGGACCAGTGGTGAGAGACAGCCAGTAAATGCTCCCCCCCCCCTCCCCCAGACAGAAAGAGATGCAGTGCATGCTTCAGCTGCTACGCCCACCCCACCTGCCAGACGCACACACACCTCTGAGCAGCTTTGTGATTCTCTACTGACCTGCTGAGAAACAGGAGCCTGCCCCCACTGCCTCAATTCCATAGCAACTGGCCATGCCGCCTTAAGAACACATTCGACCACAACGGTGGAAGAAAAACCATCACTTCAGACACTGAATGCTGTGTGTGTTTGTGTGTGAGCAAGTGTGTGTGTGAGTGTGTTGGGTTGGTTAGCCTAAAGTAAATCCCCCTGCATAAAGCAAGTGTAATTAAAAAGGATTTGATGTTGTGCTTCAACAAGACAATGCTCCATTGTATGGAACTGTAGAATGCGGACTCGTTTACTGCTTTATTGTTCAAGACCACGCCCACTCTTTGTCTTGAATGTTTGATGTCTGAACACTGCCTGGTTTAAAACGGAGCTGGAAACCCCTCAAACCCCACCCCCTCCACCCTCAGGTATGGACGTTCGGGGACATGAACCTGGTGTCCGGCTCCTCAGGACGCTTCTCCGTGCAGACGGTGAACAGTGACCGTGGTGTTCTGTCCTCCCTTGTCCTGTCCGAGACTCTGGCGCAAGACTTTCAGCTGCGCTACAACTGCACGGCCTGGAACCGCTTCGGATCGGGCACGGCTCTGGTCACTCTCAAAGAGCAAGGTGAGGGGTCCTCGGACACTTCAGACTGCATCAATAACTGACTGACCTACTCTGCAAGTGTGAAAGTCAGCATTTCACTTTCTGTGGTTAGGGCCATTACGAAGAAGAAGACGAGAGCACTGTGGAGCTACTAGGGCTCCAGATGAGATGGTTCCACTTTTACCTACAAAGGCCTGGCATGGCTGTGGGTTGTCTAAGTAGATGCACTCTAGATACAGCTAATCAATTGTTTGAAGATTGAGATTACCTGATTAAATAAGGACGATATAGCTGTGTTCCCTGGCTGGAAGGAAATCCTGCAGTCACACCAGCGCTTTGGGGATAAGATCGGACACCCCTGATGTAAGGGTTTCATTTATTACATTGGACCACATGAAAGCACTTTTCTGCTGCCATTTACACTAAATGAATCATGACAGGTGGCTTCTCTGGAGTCAGCGCAGTGCAGGATGCTGGAAAGAGCCAAACCCCCACCGCCCAAAAAAAAGCCCTCCAGTGCTGCGCTTATCTTAATTATGCACCAACGAATCAATATCATTTAATCAGGAGATGGTGTACTTAATGAATACATCTGCCCCATAACACGGATATAGATTTTGAGCCCGAATCAATTAGTTTAAGGGCCAAGGGGTGTCCCCACACTGCTCCCAGCTAAGTGTCTGTTCAGGTTGGAGCTCCCAATGGCTCCCAGCTAAGTGTCTGTTCAGGTTGGAGCTCCCAATGGCCCACGCCCGCTCTCATAGAGGGACTCTCCAAAAACAAGGTCCTCGCTGGGCAATTTGTGGCAAGGCGCAGGAGACGAGGCCATCAAGAACGGCATATCTGGCGGTTGCTATTTAGCAGAGCTTCAGCAAGCGCGATGCCCATCATACCCATGTACAACTCTTGTGGCAGACGTTAGAGCCAATCAGCAGGCTCCAAGAGCGGGCGAGGCTGAGGATAAGGCTGGCCTCGCAAGACGCTGCTTGCCCCCTGCATCTGTAATGAAACAGATCACTCTTGGGGTTTCCCGGTTTTACGAGATGGTGATTGGCATTAGAAGGCACCAAGCAGTCCGGCAGCTCTCGAAAAACAATTAGGACGCAGAAGCGCAGAGTAACGACTTTTAAACCGACTTTGCAATTCTCCGAAACGCAGCCACCCTTCGATCCTTCGCGGTTGGCCAGAAGTGCTGGCTCATGCAGGGAACTGTGGGATAGTTCGGGTAAACATTGCGATTGCCACTGTGTTCCAGAGGCCCTCCCCATCCTCATCATCGTCGGCGCATCGGTCGGCGGAGGCTGCATCTTCATCGTCTGCGTCATCACCCTGGTGTCCATCGGCTGCCGGCACATCGCCAAAGGTGGGGTCAAAGTCGGGGGTCACGTACACGCTAACAATGCATTCAGAATTAGACCGTCCGACTAACAGCGTAGTTCGTGATAAAGCCACCTCACTGTGGTGGTTCCCTTGTTCACCTCTGTCCCCCTTTGTTCTGCTTGGCAGGCAAAAAGGGCAGCCGCCTGTCCAAGAGCGACATTCGCGTACAGATTGTGCATAGTGACCACAACGCCTCCCGTGGGAACGACGATGAAGAGGACGTCAAAGAGCCCATGGTAAGAATCTCTGAAGAATCTCTTATCGCTAACATGATAAAATGAACTGGACCAACACAGCTACACAGTGCAAACAGATACACAGATTGATGAATGCACTGAAAATTCTGAATATGTTCATAATAGCGACGTTCTTTGTCGATGTTGTGAAGAAAAAGGCACAAGTACAATGGAAATGTTCATCTAAACAACAGTCAAGATTTGGGCCTTGTTTTGGCAATCATGTTTGGCCACCCACAGCCTGGTTTGGTCCCACTTTGGTCAGAACCCAGTGGGGTCATGGGGGGGAGGGGTTGGAAGTGCTGTGGCAGCCGTGAGTAACCCAGGCCTGCATGATACACCCCCCCAGGCTCCCAACAGCAGTGAGTCTCCCGGGACATCACGCACGGAGCACAGCGATCTGCTGGAGGAGGATGATGACGAGAGATCAGACATCAAGGTACTGCCTGACATGAATGATGCATGAATGTTTTTGTTAGGAAAACAGTGCGCTGATGAGACACTTTCTGAGCCCAGATGGAATCTGTGAAATCCCGTTTAATGGCACTGCCTGGTATAAATATAGATTGCGTGAGAAGTGGATTTTAATGGATACTGGGCTGCATGCAAAAACTACTGCTACGAACACATTCATTCTTAAATTGCTTGTACTTCTCATTTTCACCAATTTGCTCATATTCAGAATTTTCTCTTTGCTACAGACAAAAATGTGGTACAGACCAGTCACATAAACCATGGGAAATAATTCCCAAAGTAAAAGAAACACCTTGCATCAGTTTCATTAAATGATTATAGAAATTAAACTTGATATATGATAAATACTTCATTTTCCTTAATAACATTTGACTTTTGACTCTTTTATTCTCTCATGATCAGTGCTAAGGAATGATGAGGTGTGATGTATGATGAGTTTCCATATGGCGACACTGACTTTATAGATTGTGGCAAATTAGATTTCGATTAAAATGTATTTATTCAATTTAACAGTTCATGATGTTGTAATTGTAAAAGTGTCCAGGGAAATATCCTCCATTGTAACACCACACAGTGCTACATGAATTATCATGGCACCTATTGTTTCATTCGACTTCCCCATGACCCATTAGCCTGCTGTTTGTCAAGCACTCCCTTGTTTTTTGTTAAGCTGACAAACATACAAATTCTAAATTGTCAAGAACCTTTACTAAGTCCAATTAAGTATTTAAAGTAAAGATGTTTAATTTAGTACCATGCTCTGCATGTAAAACCTGTCAAAATAGAATTTGTCCTGAATAGAAAGTCCCATGTTCAAATGTTTATTATTTCACAATATCAATGCATTTAGCTAGGTGGAAGCTCCAAAATATATAATATATAACTAGCTAGCTAGCTAACTTAGCTAACTACATGCCATGCGTTACTAAGGCAGTTTTCGGTTGTGTACTAGCAGCCTACTTAACTAGCTAGCTAGCTAATTAACGAACCATGTATACAATGCTAATGTTGGACTTATTTAAACATTCACAAAGAAACGTTTGCTTAAGATATTAAGACTTCTCATTAAAAAAATTACCATTAGGCCTATGAAAATAGCTCACCTCTACGTGTTTCCTTAGACTGGATGGTGAATTCTTATAACACGAAATCTTATGGGACTGAGGCAGAAATTTCACTCATAAGGCCATGGGTTTTGTGGAGAGCTACAATTTCTTCCATTTTTATGTAGGGATATGTTCTCCGAAAATTGTACACTACTGCATTGACGTTGAACATTACCCTGCTTGCTTTGCGCTTCTTTTGTTTTGACAATAGGCAGTTTTCTGTAAAGTGAAAGTTAATTTTATGGATAAAACAACGAGGACGTAAAAATCCTTGGACTCTGGCTGTTTGATGAACAGCAGTATTAATAGATGAACTCAGTTCTGATGTCTGGCTCAGCCAACGTGCTGTAACCTCCACGTTATGTAGCTGAGTCATAGTCATAGCGCTAATTTAGCATCTTTCAATAAATGGCCCACCCATGATTGTGCCATGGCAACCAGCGGTAGTTACCTCAGAAACCAGGAAGAATGTAGAGAAGGGAGGCGTGGCTAAAAGGCTGTTGGTACTGCGCTTTAAACACGTCGCTGTCGTAAGATGTCAGCTTGTCCATAAAACTCCAAAAATAAAGCACATGGTTTTGGAATGGGATGTCCAACAAGCATATTAGTGTGAAGGTTGGGTGTCCACATGCTTTTGGTAATATGTTGTACTTGCTTTGCTCATCTTCTCAACCGAGATGTACATGTAATGTATATATGTTCTCATTCTTTCCTCTACCCAGGACCCCACTAACGGCTACTACAACGTTCGTGGCCACGAAGACCGCCACGTCGCGGCCCGTGGTGGTTTCTCTGAGTACACGCCAAACTCTCGGCCTGTCTACACACCTTCCCAGCTGCCCTCTCCCAGCCCGCTGTACGGCCAGAGCTCCAACCAGTCACGCCTCTACGACTTCTCCAACCGCTACGCCACCACAGCAGGGCCGCGCACCGCCTACGAGCAGCAGCAACAACAGCAGCCGCCCCCACCTCCACCCCCACAGCAGCAGAGCACCCCCGCCCTGTACACGCAGGAGACGCTCTACTCGGGCTCTGGCTACCTGCCTGCCCCCTATGGCCGCGCCTTCACAAGCTACGTCAAGCCAGCCTCCTTCGAGAAGGCGGAGGGATTTGAACCCTCGGACCAGGCCAGTAAGGCGTCCGGCTCCTCACGCTTCTCTTACGCCTCCTCCCAACAGTCCGATTACGGCCGGCCCGCCCAGCAGCGCATGCAGACTCACGTGTGAAACAGCAGCCGCTCCGCCACTGCTGGAATGTTCGCCAGAAACGAGACTTGGTTTGGAAACCCTGCTATGGCTGGAACATGATTTACGGAGGCGAGTCGGCCAGGTCAGATGTGGCTGGGTCAGGACTCGGGCAACGGAGCTCGATGCCGTCCTTGGGGTTCTTGTCCGAATGTGGGATTCGATGGAAACTTCTCCAAGAAAGTTTTGCTCACATTAAACGGTTGTCTCCTGATCATACAGCCTAATTTAATTGTTTATCCTTGCCTACTACCTAACCTTCTGGTGAATGAATGCCGCCATTTTATTTCACTTGACCTGTTGCATTTCCACAAGGAGACGGGCGTAGTTCTGCCTTGGGAGCTCGACGTGATGGGATTAGTGACCTGCTTACATGAACTAACCTTTGTACAATCCTCAAAAAAATCTTAACAATTAAAAAAATGCAAAAAGTACAAAAAAAATGTCTTACTTGACTTGATGGCATGCTGAAGCACATTTGTGTGTCCGTGACATGAGGAATGCCCCATGACAAAAGAATTTGAGCATGAACAGACAGCGGAAGAAACCCAGCGGGAATCCCGGCTCTTTTCCTGAAGCCTTCCTCAGCCCTTTGGGCCTTGTTTGTCTGTGCTCTCAAGAGGGTGTTTTGGAAGAAAAAAAAAAGAAGAACTTGGCCAAATGCGAAACTGTGAAAGCTGTGAATGAGGCACTTTAAGTGCCTTTCTGTCTGTTGAGGAGAACGAAGAAGGACCAGCCAAAAACCAACATGTAGGCCAGAGGAGAAAGAGGTGTCTCTTTTGAAACTGTGCCCCAAAACAGCGGGCCCACGGCTGATCTTGGAGGGGGGGCCAGTGCTGTCCAGAAGCATCCGTTCAAATGTGCCTCTTGCTGAGCGAAGTGGCTCACGTTGGGTGAAAGAGCTTCGAGATACACAGCGATACTTCAGCAGCGACCCCCCGTGTACCCGCCGTGGTTATCCAAAGCAAATCACTGGCCGAGCCAATTCGTCTGGTCATCTTACAGACTCCAATGACACAATCAAGTATCTCCAAAATGTTTACAGAGAAAAAAAAACTAAACACAGCGCTCCGGCTAAGGGACCGAAGTAACTCCTTCATGTCTGTTGCATGCAGATTACATGTCTCTATGTGAATGTGCTGAACATTTCTTTCCATGTCCATCCCTTATGTCAGATATTGCTTTACTGCACCAAACACAATTGGGTCATGGCAACCCAGATGATTGGGTTCCTGTACTGCCATTTTCCTCAGGGCCAGAGTGGCTGGCTCTATTGGGAGAAAAAAAGAAAGAAAATTCACAAAGTGAACTGTGTCGACAAACACAACATTGCTTGTCCTTATTTTTATACTTTATATAAGCCTTAATGTACAGCTTGTAAGCTGCGCTACTGTAAAGTACATTTATATTCTAATTGTATATAAATATATATCTGAATTGATTTCGTCCACAATCTTTTTACCCTTATGCCTGATTTCTTCATCATTCGTGAGGGAGCGTGCTCTTCCTTCCAGCCACAATTGTCCATTTTTTCTTTCTTTTTTTAAGATTATGTATTAAGGTTTTATTTGCTAAAATGAACTATTGTTGCTTGTAACTTTGTACACATATTTATATTTAAATAAAATCATTTCAAATAAAAGCAGCTTCGACCGAACTGAGTGAACGCGCAGCAGCGCGTCCTGCGAGAAGTCACGTGGGAACAGGGCAAACAATAATGGTGAAATGGAGTTTGACGAGTACATAAATTAGCATCGCTGCCTTTGTTGACTCTTCAATTCCCGCGGCGGCAGGCGCGGTTTTTAATAAAGACGGATGAGATTCCCCAGCCTCCCGCTGTCTGAGAATCAAGCAAAACTGGCACGTGATGCCTCTATGCGTATGCCGTGCCGGGGGCTGGGTGGCATTAGCTCGTCGCCCCTCCCGCTCACGCTGCCGTTTCTCGTTCTCGCGCAGGGCTTCACTGTGAAGAGCGAGCTGGACGCAAACCCACAGTCAGCATTTCATTTGGGTCACATTCATATTTCAGATATCCAGACAGTACTGGCTGAGCTAAAACAGCCTGAGAACTGAAAACTGTCCCAGGCGTTAAAAATGATCTAATGGTGGGACGAGAAGATGATGCTTACTTTTGTCAGCATTTCTGCAGTGGCCCACACACACCAGGATCCTGAAGGATATATCCCATGACATTTATGATGTAAAACAAATATTACATCTGCACAAACGAATGAATGGGATTTTTTTTTATCTTTGAAAGTAGGACATCTCAGAAAGGCCGTGGGCCACCCATAAAGGTGGACGAATAAGAAACATATTTATATGCACTGTTACAGGCAGCATTAACAACCAACATTAACCACCAAGCCGGTCATAAAAATGCTGCAAAGAACACAAACTATACCGACTCGAACACATCCTTCAAGACAAGACGGAGACCAAACCTTTCCTTCCATGGCAACAGCCACAGTAGAGCCAGATTTGCTAAGACACAAAATCAGCTCTACCAAGATTACTGCTCTGTTTCCACATAGGTTGTGCTTCATGGCAGCCTCCCCTGACCCTGTAAACCCTTAGGGCAGAACTCCTGCAGCTCCTTCAACACGTCTTTGTGTTCAACACTGCATGAAGGGTCTCGTGCTCTTCTCGCGCTCCTGAGTTAGCTGCACAAACAGCTGACCACTGCATGAACTTCTAACCTGTTGGTTTTTTTTTGGTATTCTAAGCCTGCCTTTAAAGAATAGATTCATAACTAGCAGTGAGTGCCAACCCCTGCATGAACCTATTTTATTTATTTTGGTATTCCAATCCTGGCTGCTTCTCATACAGAATTTTATACGTACCGCATTTTCATATATCTCTGCAGTGGTACCCTGCATATAAAACACAATCAGTAGTCCACATCTTTGTCAGGCTTTTAATATTGATGGCTGGCTTACTTTGGCTAGATTTCCTCTGTAGGGTTTGCATTTGATTTTCTTTTTGCAAATTTCACTTTCAAAGTTCCACCATCTGGTGTCACCTCAGAGGAGAGGTTTCTCTTGGGGGTCAGGCTCCTCCCAAGGTATTTTCCCATTGCCCATAAGGGCGGTCTCCAGGAAGTGTGAGGACACCAGGGAGGTATCTCCAGCCAGATAAAGTCCCCCTGTTGTGAGGAGACAGCTTGAAGCCCAGGATGAACCCGTTGGAGGGGTGGAGGTGTAAGAGAAACACGGGCCATGTGAAGTGCTCAGGTGTGGTTCAAGGCTGGGTCACTGCCCTATGACCTTACCAGACCATCCAAAGCAGACTGGAAGTAAAGACCTGACATCCAAACACAGACCTGGCCAGCCACTGAGGTTCAAAACATTGTTTAGGGTGCAAACCAAGCAGTTGGTTACTTTTTATTATGCAAGGCATCACAAAACCCTCTGGGCAAACACTGGACACAAAACCTTAGCCCACAGAACACATAGAAATATATTTGTCTACATTTACAAGAGCTGCAAAATTCCTGAAAATAGCATAACTTAAAATAATAATAATAATAATAATAATAATAATAATAATAATAATAATAATAATAAAAGCACCAAACTGAGTGGTCATGTTTGACGCCTCCGTTTCTTTCATGTAGCTTTTCATAACCTGGGATTCTGTTAGACGACTGCTCATAGAAACTTCACCATCGATAAACATTCACTGCAAATTAACCTCGTTTATTTATTTTGCTGGTAAGGGGAGAGGTTTTACTCATTGCAAGCATAATCAAAGGGCACTTATGGGTGAACAATGAACACCAGCGTTGCAATTAGTCGAAACAGACCCTGATGCATAATAGTGCGGAGATGCACATTTCTGCATTAAATTAAGGTGCTATCCTACAGCTCCTGCCATCTGTCAATCCTGTTTCATTTGTCAAAAGCGGGCAACGTCGTCACGCGCCATAAAAGATTGCAAAGCACTGTTGCACCCTGCGCTGTGTACTTAACGTGCGCTTATGCCTACGGTTCTGCGCCACTCATAAAAAAAAATAAAAAATTGTTTCCTCAGGTCACGGTTAATAACTTCTCCGTAGGGTGGCGGGGGGCGGATTCCTAAATTACAATAATGGGGGTGTTTATTCTTCCAGAAGAAAACAGTAAGTTTATCTGTGAAACTTATAATGTAGTTTCAACAAAAATGTAATTTTAAAGCATTTCTATCCAGAAAAAAGCCAAGCATATTAAGCATATTTAACAGGATCGTGGCATATATGGGTCGGGCCATTGCCACCAGAGCACAGGAATACTGAGCTGATCAACACTGATCAAAACCGCAAAGGAAGAAGAAACCATCTGACATATATTCCTATAAATGCCGATTTAAAAAAATGAAACAAACTCAGATGGGAATTGAGATCTAATTAACAATGAATGCTGAAAGAACATCACCACAGCCACCATAACTGTGAAGAAGCAATTTTGAGGTTTTTTGTTTGTTTTTACGGATAACAATGTAATCATGTTTACTATTTGCTATATGGAATCATAAAGATTTAGAAACACATTTCCAAAAGTGAAGGTGCCCATGGGAGAACCCGGACAACACTCTGAGACCGCAGGTCAGAAGAGTGCACACGGACGGTGTGAGGAGCAGATTCACTTTTCATCTTCAGACAGAAAGAAGGGAGGATTCCTCTGCAAGTCCATGTCCCTTTGATGGAGAACACTTCCTGCCAGGTTGCTCAGGCAACCAGCTGAGACAAAGCCGATTGGTCAGGAGGTTGGCATGCAGTGGACAAACCGACTTGGCCGCAGCTGTTGACAGATTTTTTCTTTAACCTAATCCTCCATTTTCCTTTCCCCACTGGCCTTGCTTCCTGAGGTCATGCAGGTGGAAGAACAGGGTCAGCCAAGCAGGAGAGTGGTAGAATGTTCTAGACTTCACGAAAGCCTTTGACCCCAGTGACAAGAACAGGCTTGACGATTGGCACTCTAGAGGCCCGAGCACCAATGACAGCAAACCCTGGAGATCAACTCTTTGGGTCATAATTCTGAATTCCTGCTCGATTGTGGAAGTCCTTATCCAGGAAGACGTGAAGACATAACACACTGGGCGTATGAAAGAAGGACAAGGAGGGCATAACAACACAAAAATAACCTTAAAAATGTCCGCACACAATTCACTTTTTTAAAAGCTGTGACTGAGCTCCATGGCGCGAGAGGATCAAAGTGGAACATTTGGTAAATATCTGGAGTCCATGGGGTCCTCATCTGCGACACACACACACACACACACACACACACACACACACACTGCCCTTCTTGAAGCAGCCCTGAGGATCCTGAATTTGCTATACACCCGTCTGCTTGCGGATCCAGTCTCGGAACTTGGTGAGGCGCGTGTAGACCCCGGGCTTGTTGCGCCGTGCACAACCTTCTCCCCAGCTCACGATGCCACACTGGAACCAAACGTTAGCCTCGGAGAGACACACCAGAGGACCACCAGAGTCACCCTGCAAGACGAGAGACAGAGAGAGAGAGAGAGAGAAACAGTGAGAACAGGAACAATGATTAACAGACCAGAGAGGAAGAGGGAAGAATGAGTCAGTAAGAAAGGATGAGTGAGATAAGGTGTAGGTGGTTGAGGCAAAGACAGAAATGATTATAATCACTTCTCATCCATTACTTCATACTAATTTAGCCATCTTATTTTTCATTTCACTTAATTGCTGTTTCTGCCAATTTGTTTTAGGTGTAATACAATTTAGCTGTTAATTACTTTGCCAATACTGTAATGTAAACAATTGAGGCTATAAAGCAAATTTGGATGGGAAACTGAAACAGTAAAGAGTGGGAGACTGAGGGAGACTGAAGGAGAGTGAGGGAGACTGAGGGAGACCGAGGGAGACTGAAGGAGTGGGAGGGAGAATGAGGGAGACTGAAGGAGAGTGAGGGAGACTGAGGGAGACCGAGGGAGACTGAAGGAGAGTGAGGGAGAATGAGGGAGAGTGAGGGAGACTGAGGGAGACCGAGGGAGACTGAAGGAGTGGGAGGGAGAATGAGGGAGACTGAGGGAGACTGAAGGAGTGGGAGGGAGGCCGAGGGAGACTGAAGGAGTGGGAGGGAGAATGAGGGAGACTGAGGGAGACTGAAGGAGAGTGAGGGAGGCCGAGGGAGACTGAAGGAGTGGGAGGGAGAATGAGGGAGACTGAGGGAGACTGAAGGAGTGGGAGGGAGAATGAGGGAGAATGAGGGAGGCTGAGGGAGAGTGAGGGAGACTGAGGGAGACCGAGGGAGACTGAAGGAGAGTGAGGGAGAATGAGGGAGAATGAGGGAGACTGAAGGAGAGTGAGGGAGGCCGAGGGAGACTGAAGGAGAGCGAGGGAGCAAAAGGGAGAGGGAGCGGGCGAACATCGTGGAGAGAAAAGCCAGTGGTGGAGAGAGCCAGTGAGAAGAGAGGCACAACCTGTTTGAGACTAGCTGAGCAAAATAAGGAGATTAGGCGCTGGAAGTGAGGACTGACTGCAGAAGTGCTTGGAAGCAGACGCACAATGAATAACAAGCTAGAGAGAGAGAGAGACGCAGGAATTATGGAAATTGGCGCAATTTACATATCAGGGATGAAGGTACAACAATTATTCTCCTGCAGTATGTGCCTGAATATACAGTAGAAGCAGGGCATTCCGAAGATACAATGACCAGGTCAATGTTTACACTGGAGGGCTTTCACAGTCGATGATGCTGACATAACCCATTCGGCAAAAAAGTCCAGGAACGCAAAGTGATAGCGATGACCACACATAGGACTGCAGCCTTAATTACTGCTGGATCTTGACTTAATTTCCTATGTTAAGAACCATGGATAAATTGGCAATAAAACCTACCACAGCTGACACGCTCTCACTACAGCAGATTTGGGTTGAGATCAGAAACTAATGTTTAATTCAGCTATGTTCTTTCATCTTGGTGTGTGTGGTAAAGCACAAATTCCACAGTTTCTTTTTAAAAGTCCCCTGTGTATGAGACAGACATAGTGATGCATGTATGATAGAAGAGCCAGATTCCCACAGAAGATAAAGGAAACAAGCATGTATTTTAAGTGTGTGTGTGTGTGTGTGTGTGTGTGTGTGTGTGTGTGTGTGTGTGTGTGCATCTCCATACCTGACATGCATCCACACCTCCAGTGAGGAAGCCACTGCAGAGCATACGTGATGTCACCTGACCCTCCGTTACTGTGTCACACACTGTGTCGTTAATGATCTTTACCTCTGCTTTCTGCAAAAGGCGTGAAATCTGTCCTGTAACACACACACGCACGCACACACACACACACACACACACACACGCACACACATGCACACACATGCACACACATAATCGATTTTCTACTCCAGTATGCTAATACATGTAAACAACATTAACCATTCTAAATTTTTGACCTCAAGCAAACAGGCACTGAGGGACCAAGTTAACTAAAGAGAGAAAGATAGAAAGAAAAAAACAGAAAGGAACCCTAGAAAGGAAACTGGAACCGAGAAGGTAAACAAATAGAGAGTAAAGGAACATGATTAAAAGGAAAACAAAAATCCAAGATAATTGAATGAGAGAGTCAGGTGATGGAGACGGGGGCTGTAGCTGAGTGGGCAGGTTCAAGCTGAGGGGGCGGGCTCAAGCTGAGGGGGCAGGCTCAAGCTGAGGGGGCGGGGTGTAGCCGAAGGGGCGGGGTGTAGCCGAGGGGGCGGGGTGAAGCCGAGGGGGAGGTCTACCTTACCTCCTTCTCTGAGCGTCCCCCAGCCAGTCACCCAGCACGGCATCCCGGCGGGGAAGGCGTGCGAGCTGGCCGGCAGACACACTGGGTGGATGTAGTTGGAGAAGGCGAGCGGCTCCTTCAGCTCCAGCACTGCGATGTCGTTGTCATACGTCATCTGATTGTAGTCATGGTGCACGATGATGTTCTGCACCTCACGCATCTGCACGTTGGAGTCATCTTTGTCCTGGTCCTGCATGCCACTATATGTCAACCAGTTGTAGGGTTCGTGGTAGCTGCAGGTGGAGGAGTGGGTGGAGGTAAGGAGGGTGGAGGTAAGGAGGGTGGAGGAGTGGGTGGAGGTAAGGAGGGTGGAGGAGTGGGTGGAGGAGTGGGTGGAGGTAAGGAGGGTGGAGGTAAGAAGGGTGGAGGTAAGGAGGGGAGATGAAATGAAAGAAGCAGAATTGCATAAAGGAAAACTATTAATACCCAAAGAACAACACGAGGCAGTTTAATGTACAGTATGGTCAATGCTTGTGATGTAGCCTTTTATTTTTACATGTAACTGGAAGCCAACTAACTCTCTCACGTACTCAAGTACATCGGGTGTGTGTGCACTCTTTCAGCACAAGCAGTGTAATAAGGCAAAGACGGGGACAAGTGTCAAACTCTTAACAGTTTAACCGGTATCTCAGTGACAGTTCAAATTACCACATTTTAAAATTAGGCTGTAATGTAGAGATGATAGTGTATTTGATCGTATTATTTTGTCAGGAAGTGGAGCATTCAAACATGTAAACACATTCAAGGTGGTACAAGCCGATCATTTGCACTTTAAGAATAAACTCTGTAGGGAGACTGTGGGGAGATCACCTAACACAGAAGACCTGGAGCACAGCCATAGCTCAAACCTACACCCAGCCTTAATCCAGACTTCAATTTAAATGGAGACCAAATCCAGCTTTAATATACACACAACCTTAACCTACTCATAGTCACACTTCAATCTAAACACAGTTCAAATCCAACTTTAATGTACTCACAGCTCTAATGCTCTAATGTCACCTGTCTTACAGAGTCAAACTTAAACTTTCAGATGATCTGGCAAATTGCCATACACACACACACACACACACACACACACACACACACATATAAACACACACACACACACACACACACACACACACACACACACACACACATATATAAACACACACACACACATATAAACACACACACACACACACACACACATACTTGGAATATATTGATTGGATTGTTTTTTATTAATATTAATTAGTCTTCATTCATTCATTCATTTCCAGAGTTTCTTCCATAGGTGACCACACAGTCCAGTCAAGATTTATATTATACTGTATATATCATCCTAAAATCAGACAGGTTTCCTTGGCCAATCTAAAAACTGCTTTCTGCTAGAATCTTTCCCCTGACTTCCTGACCAGATCACAGATGCTTGTTCATCTCCCAAGACCAACACACATTAGTGAAAGGTATTTTCCTATTGGACAATCCCATTCCCATCAGACCTTACACTTTGCCTTTTCTAACACACCAATTACAAAGGTCTTCACGATGGGCAGAGTTAGTTAAGATTTGTGTGTCAGGGGCAGTGAAACATTAAAACATGCAGTGTGGGAACTGGAGGTCCAGAGCTGGGAGGCAAGTGAATGGCCAGTGCTCCACCTGCTGGAGAGTCCCGGAAATGACAAACTCATGGCTGCTTGTAGAATTAACTACTACTACAGGACACACCAAAGCCCCTCCCATGGCCCCGCCCTTGCCCCACCCACTCACGAGGGGTCGGTGCTGGCGAAGCAGTGTGCAGCGGACAGCAGCCACTTGTTGGAGATGATGGAGGCGCCACACACGTGTCCCAACGACTGGAAGTGGAGGCTGACTTGCCACGGCCACTCGCCCACGTCAGCCGTCTGGCCTCCGACGATCCGGTTGTGCTTGTAGGGTCGCTCGCCACAATCTGAAACAGCAAGGGATGCTGGGAAATGAACAAACAGTGCTTGAACCGAAACCAATGAGAGCGAGTGCATTTAATAATGTCTAGCGCGGCTCTACGAGGCTGGACCACGTAATACGGAATGGCGGGTTGCGGGCATGCTCACTGGAAGTATCTTGTTTCAAAATTCCTACATTCCTGAAGCGATATTGCATTGCACGGATTCTATTTATAGAGATGCAGGGATTACCAAAGTTACAGGCTAAGAGATTAGAAATATAGTGTTATATTGATAGTGTTAAAGATCGGTGTAGAGTCAAAGAGGCCCACAAACTAAAACCCGTAATATTGGTAAAAAAAAAATCAGTAGTAACAGGTGGTGTGTGGGGGGGGGGGGGATTGAAGAACCTCCGGCAACATCCACGTGCGTGCAGGGAGATTCAGCAGGAAGGCAGCAGGACCAAAGCACAAAGAGACGCACAGAGGCCCATGAGAAACATCAGAGGGACAGAAGACCTGGGCCAGCCCCAGGGACCCGGAAAGCACGCTGCGATTGATGAGAGCTCTGGAAAGGTCGAAAACGGTTTCAAAGCTGAAAAGCAAACAAACAAACAAAATCGCTGTACACAGTAGCGTGCGACTCGAGGCCTTACGCCCGGCCTAATTTACGCGGAACAGCATGTCTGTTTAAACAGTTCAAGCCTTACAGCAGGTCTCATTTAAACAGCACAGTACAGGCTTGTGGGGTTCTTTGTTGTCCTCATGCCTTCAAATCGCCTTTTGAAACGAGTCTGGTGAAATTTCTGCATCTTCGCTGACCACCTCAAAGGTAATTTCCCCTTTAGCAAACACAAACGTTGGTTACTGTGCTAGAACACAGCAGCCATCCTGGGTTATTTGAATGAATGAATGAATGAATGAATGAATGAATATTTATATAGCGCCTTTCAAGATACACAAGGTCACTTCACGATTAACATAGACAGTTTAACATCACACTGGTGAGAAGCCGTGAAGTCGCGCACAGTGTACTCTTACCCAGAAACCTCAGCACCCCGGGGACTGAATCAGGTGCAGGGAGGGGAGGGAGGACACCACCCAGGACAGAGCACCACCCACCACTGGACATACAGACACAGGGAGGGGAGGGAGGACACCACCCAGGACAGAGCACCACCCACCACTGGACATACAGACACAGGGAGGGGAGGGGGACACACCATGAAAACATTTAAAACCAGCCCCTCGTGAGGTTGCAATAGGTTTGTGATCAGAGTGGAGACACCACAGAAGAGCAGCACGGGGACAGATGAGAGAGTCAGACTGGGAGACAACACCCCCCCCCCAACACACACACACACACATACACACTCCACCCACCCCATGATCCTCCCTGACTCACCACAGCCTTCCTCATCAGAGCCGTCTGGACAATCGGTAACCTTGTCGCACTCTGCATTGATTTTGTTCAAACACTCGCCACTCCTACAAGTGAACGTGAAGGCCGTGCATATTCCTGTAGCTGGGGGAGGGGGGGGGGGGGGGGGGGAGAGAGATGATGGTCAATCAAAATAAGTGAAAAGCAAAAGCGCACTGGGTTTCATCAGAGAGCCGTCGGTTACTTGGTCTTTGGACACGGCAATGCAAGAGTGGCCCTATCGATCGGGCGCATTGATCGAAAGAGGGCGAGGTTACTTATCACCCCTAAATTACACAGACACAACAAACAAACAAGTTAGACAGTGAGATGGGGGGGAGGGGTTGTGGGGGGGGGGCAAAGGAGAGAGACGACATGAGAAAGGGCATGAGCAACTCAAACGTATCGAGACACCCAACTACATAAAAACACACGTTTCCCCACCTACACTGGGTGTAAAACTTAAAAGCTGATGACAGGCATTGTGGGAGCCAGTCTAACAGCAGTTAGAAACACTTAAATATAGCATAATGTAAGTGTCCCATTCAGCTCAAGACATCCCATGGGTGTACTAATCACAGCTCCTGAGAACATTTCCTGATTGCAAAATGAGTCCTCCGTTCCGACTCCGTCTCTCAGTTTGGGTGGATTTGTGCGTGTGTGGGTCTCTGGTTTCCTCCTCCTCTCTCGCTCGCTCTAAATGCCACGTAAACAGCTTGCTTGATGAGACCTTAACACACACTGAATGCAACTAAATGAATACACCAGCAATTTAAGGCGTTTCTGCCCCTCCGTCTTTCTGACACTCTCTTCAGCACGAAGCGTTTCCTCCGGTGACACAGACCAAAGACATCAGCGACCACCCCCAACCCCCTTGACAATGGAGCATCAAAAGTCCTTTGATATATCTTTCTTTGACACACTTTTTTCCCCCCACTCTAATATCATGTGCTATAGGACTCTATAGTGCTATGTGGCCATTCAACCAGGTACTATTCTTTGATAATAAAGTAACACCACATGACACATGACAGCCGTGTTCCCTGCATGACCCGTAAACAGCTTCTTTCCAGACGCTGGATGACGGATCTCCAGAAGCCAGATGTCCACTCACAGTCTTTACAGGAGGCCTCGTCACTACCATCCAAACAGTCTTTTTTCCCATCGCAGCTCACTTCCTGAGACAAGCATGTCCCATCACCGCATCTTATCTGGTTCTTCTCGCAACCTGGATGGAGACCGAGAGAGAGAGGGAGGGAGGGAGGGAGAGAAGGAGAGAGAGAGAGAAAGAGAGCAATCATATGGCTATCATCACTTTATCAACACTATCTCTTTATCATAATAACCTCCGGTTCTTATGATACAATGGAGAGCTGGCAGGTCCATACATAAGCCTCTAGCCCAGTTTAGTGGAGACACTTTACTGCTGTGGGGAAGAGGGAGTCCGTTGTGCTGGATGGAGAAAATCCACTTACTGCAGTGTGCTTCATCACTATTGTCACCGCAGTCGTTCACTTGGTCACACAACCAGTACTTGGGCTTGCAAATGCCGTTAGCGCACTGAAAATGGTCGTCCTCACATTCTGGGGAGTAAAACACACACACACATGCAGACACAGACAGAGACACAGACAGGCACACACAGACAGACACACACACACAGACACGCACACACAGACAGACAAACATTACTATCATTATAAGGTTCTTCCTTTAACCTGTGCATTAATGTAGCTAAATATTGCAATATCAACATCTACTCAGCATTTACCCTAATCTCAGTAACCAAAAGATCATTTATCTCTTATCAGGCCCCTCCCACTTCTCTTATCTCATCTCTTATCAGGCCCCACCCACTTCTCTTTTCTCATCTCTTATCAGGCCCCTCCCACTTCTCTTATCTCATCTTATCAGGCCCCTCCCACTTATCTTTTCTCATTTCTTATCAGGCCCCTCCCACTTCTCTTATCTCATCTTATCAGGCTCCTCCCACTTACGACACTTCCTCTCGTCGCTCATGTCCCCGCAGTCGTTCCAGCCGTCGCACTGCAACTCTTTAGCGATGCATATCCCGGTTGAGCAGGCAAACTGGCCAGGACAAGCTGAACACAGGACACACCCCCGTCAAGACAAACACCCAGGAAACCAAGACAGCTGCCTGGGATTCAAACCAGTAGCGTCCATTCTGTCCATTTGCGAACGCAAGTCGGAGACGTCGCTCGCGAATTAGCGGACCGCGCCGGGACACGGCTTGGCAACTCACGGTTTTTGGGGTCGTAGGCGCTGTACTGGGCCATGAAGCCTTTGTCCGTGTACGAATTGTCCGAGTGGAACTGGATCACCAGGCTGCTGTTGGAGCTGCTGAAGGCCAGTACGGACCTCTCACCACAGTACCTGATGCACAAGAGGCAAAAACAGGAAGCAGATCCGTCGTCATGGTGCTGGCGACGGAAGCCGACGTCACGCCAAACCTAAAGTTCACACTGGTTTCACAGAGAGGCTCGAGCGTACTTGGCTCCCTGGATCAGCACGTAGTCCTTGTTGCAGACCCGGGTGTTCACGCCCGGCTCCTTCATGCGGAACATGAGGAACTTCACCCGCACGTACATGCCCTTTGGGACCTGCAGTCGGACGTCACAATCCACACGCGCCATTACAGAGGGGCCAACATCAACGCTGAGATTTTTTTGTTCATGCTCCTGTTCATATGGTTTCTCTCTAATCATGCTTGTTATCTAATCAGGCTTGTTATCCACATATGTGAGGATAATGGGCTCAAAATTCTGGATGAAATTATTAATTATTTCATCAATTATTTGATGAAACATATTTACATGCATATTTACATGCATATTTACATGCACAGGAATTTCAAGCGTCCATCAAACCACTAACAGTAACTGCATGTTTGAACCTTTGGTTTTCGTATTTGGTTTTTTCACATTGGTATTCCTGCCTCCTTCAAATCATTCAGTTCATCCTAAGGACAGGAAGTCAAATTCAGAGATCTGGCTGCATCACCCACTATGTGTCCCGAAGCTTTATGAAACAGACCTCGCGTAAAACACAAGGGCTCATCGTCTTAACTCTAAGCTCTAGCAGCTGGCGTGTGGTGGGAGGATAGTTACATTGATGGTCCAGGTGCAGTCCACCGAAGGTGGGTAGAAGCTGGGGTAGTTCGGGGAGCTGATGTTTCCGGTCGGGCTGGTCAGAACACCTCCGCAGGTCCTGACTGAGTAGACAATATTGGTCAGGCAGACCACAGAACCAAACCACAGCAGCAGTCCAGAGAAAAAGAGGCCCCTCAGCTACACTACTGAGAGAAACTACTACAAAACCCTACTGAGAACCCCTACATTTACTTTGACCATATTTGTGGATGCAAACTAATCAGTGATCAATCAGTCTACCAAATATTTACAAAGACCCTTCTCTGATTCAGTTTTGTTCTGATCAATGTTCAATGGGAGATTCGTGCAACTGAATCAGTTAGGTCAACAGACAGATGTATCGTGTTCAGACATGAATCCTTGACATCAACAGGTGCAATGAGTAATTCGGTTAAGAAGAACCAGTATAACTGGCATCGGAAGGCAGTGCGTGGGACGAGCCCGCACTGAGACACTGAGGGATATGTCTGTTTGTTAGCCAAACAGGCCGGAAATCAACCTGTTAGATCAGTGACATTGTAGAGCTTCTGACCTAGATGGTTCCTAATTATAATTTCAATGTTAGTATTTGGTTCTCGTTACTTCTAATGGAGATATTAAGAAGTACGGTTAAATAGACCTGAGTACTTGTAACAGGGATAGAGAAAGAACACTCAAAAGAGGTTTGAAAGGATGTAGAGTGTTACATCTGAGTAATGGTGTGTTACCTGAGGACACAGGGTGTTACCTAAGTGGATGGGATATGAGCAATGTCTAAGGAGATGGGGCAATATCTCCAAGGAGATGAGACATTACGCTTGGACCTAGAACATTACCTCAGAGGACGGGGCATTAGAGCAGGGCATGGCGTGTAACACTGAATTATGGGTTATTACCCGAGGGGACAGAGAGCTATTTTTGGCAACATGAATGGGTTATTACCTGAGATCACGGGGCACTACGAGAGTGGGCATTATCTAAGGGAGCGGCTTTATCTGGCGGAGTAGGGCGTTATCTGAGGGGACAGTGTGTTGACTGAGGAGATAGAGAATCACCTGTAGGTGTGAAAAGCATTACCTGAACTCAAAGGGATGGCTCTGTACTCTGCTAAGAAGCCTTTTCTCTGGTCGTCTTCAGTGATCAGGTTGATCAGCATGAGATTGCCGGAGGAGACCACTTCCAGAGGGTTAGTGGGGGGCCGCTGACCACATTTCCTGTCAGGGTGTTATCAGCAGAGTCAAGGTTACAGCTTGGGTAACAGACGTAAAAATCAAAACAAACCGGCTCAAATTCATAAATCATACTGCAGTGCTTCGGAAAACACAGGAGCATCCAGCCCTGGTGGTACTGAGGACCATGGAATGAACCGATCTCTGCCGTCCAGGAAAAATTAACAGATCGGCACCAAAACGAGAGATAAAAATCACATCTTCGATTTAAACTACAGATGAACATGTCACTGGCATTTAAATCCCCCCTTTTCCCTGCACACAATTTACTGCATTGTAATGTGCATATTCAGATTCAGCTTTTAATCACCAGTTATCAGACACTCTCCCCACTCTTTCCAAACAACTAATTTAATGGGTAGAGATAGAGATTAAACATGTCCATGAAGAATAATGATGTCATTACACAGTCCCTGCTGTGGCTCACATAAACCAAATATCAGGGCTCAAACAGCCTGTTATCTCTGAGTCCAATTCACGCTTGCAGCCTGAGAGTTTCTGAGCTTCACACTCAGCTTGATAACCAATATCTGAAAGACAAAATGAGGAAAATACAGCAGGGTTTGGAGGGGCGGGGGGCACAAAATGGATTTTAGTTCTCCATCAAGGCTACAATCCCAACACTGAGCAAGGGACACTTGTGGAATGTGGCTGACACACTTCAAAATAAGGGTCCTCGAGTGCCAAGTCAACCTCCCGCAAGGTTTCAGAAGCATAAAAACCTTGATGAGCCAGAAACAGCATCTGGGTGTTATATATGCTCTGCAGGTTCTCCTGAAGAGAGTAAGGAACGGTGTCTTTGATTTTCCAAAAAAAACCCACTGCAGTGTACTTTAGTCAGATCTGAACTGGTATTAAAAATCGTAGTGAAGTGCACAAAGTTTCCAGAGAAAAGGGACGTTTCAGATAAAGCTGCGCAAGCAAAACTGACGAAGGACCTCCGTCTGACTCTCAACGTCCTGTTTCTCTGGAAACTTTGTGCACTTCACTACAAATTTTAATATCTTTTCTGTCTCTCTCTCTCTCTCGATGGGTCTAGAATGTGCGATATAACTAAAGGGATGTAGTGAAAGGCAAGTTATTTTGCAGCATGCTAAAAATGGATGACATGCACTCACTGTGTGATGGCCAGAGACTCCTCGGGACTGAGAGAGTCGTAGATGAAGACGTAGCTGTTGGAGCAGTCGTCCTCCACGTAGAACTTGGGGAACTTGACCAGGATGACGTTGTTCTTCGGAGAGCGGATGTGCCACTGAAAGCGGGCCTGCTGCGGGTACAGATTCGGGAAACCCGGAGACGTGAAGTTCTGGGCCACGGCGCTAGCCGTTAGCCGGATGACGGACTCTGTGGGGAGAGAGGTGTGTTCTCGGTCATGCTGGGACAGGAGGAACTACCCATCTGATCCACCCTCCGCAGGTTATATGGCACCTTCAGCTGATCTTGAAGACACTGATTAGCTGGAACAATGTGGGAAACCTGGATCTGAGGTAGCATTCACATACAGGGACCTAGTGTAACGTACTGAGAATTAGTGTAGAGTTTAGAGAACTGGGATCAACGCTAGGTCCTAAGATTATGAGATCAAGCATCTGATTACTGAACCTGTTAGTAGTATTAGTGTAGTAGCGGTAGTGTTAGTAGTATTAGTGTAGTAGCGGTAGTAGTAGTAGTAGAAAGGTTTTGGCATCCATGCAGGGAGCAGCGGCCAGGTGGGGCATGGCGGCCATTTTTCAGAGGATGTCAGGAGAGAGGCGGCCAATCAGGTGGAAAATTGCAGAGCAGCGGCGACTGAAATGGGTTTCACTCACGAGCTCGGGGGTCCCTGGCCATCCGGGGGTCCGTAACTGCAGAGAGAGAAAGACATGAAGGAAACCAGGGAAGAGAAGCACAGAGACAGAAGAGAGAAAGATGGGAGGAGTGGAGGAGAGAGAACAAGAGATGAGAGGAGAGTGAGGGGAGAGAGAGAAACAGAAAGAAATAAGAGATATGCCCACCACGCTTGTTCTGACCCATTACTGGGATGAGAGATTTTCAGGCCAGATCATCTGGCTGAGGTGACACGTGTTGTTCTTAGAACTGAGTAGGTACAGGTTTGAAACCTGAACACCCGGCAGTAAGAATGCCGTACACACGCACACACACACACCCACATCAACACCCACACGCACACACGCACACACACGCACACACACACGGGCGTGTGGCCAGGAGATGGGGCCACGCGGGCCGGTACCTGAGGCGGTGACGTCGGTGATGGTGAACGGCTGCACGCTGCTGCGTTTGCCCTCCATCCTGATGCCCCTTCGCAGGACGTCCAGAACCAGCTGCTCCGTCAGCTTGGGCAGCATCGCCTTGTCCGCCGGGGGCACCACGAAACGCGTCCAGTGGTACGCCAGCGTCCCGTCGCTACAGGCCGCACACACACACACACACACACACACACACACACACACACACACACACACACACACACACACACATCGTTCAGGGCCGTTCAGGGTTCATTACTATAGGGGATTAAAGCGTATCTGAAGGTCCGAGCTGAACTCAAATATCGGTCTGGATTTCTTGAAACTCTAGGGGATTCACCACTGCTGTTTGCATGAATCAGAAGCTACAGGTAGTTTTCGTGAGTTACAGGACAGACCCGTTCTCAAGCAGGAGGAAAAGTCGTGTGGTTATGTTACCTAAAGGCAGAGATGACAGATTCATTGTAGTATTTGGAGAGGAAAGGATCTCTGGAGAACGTCATCTTCAGCTAAAACACAAAACCCAAAGACACAAACGCTCCATGAACAATATGCATAATTAAACAGGCCAGCAATGGGTGGTAATAACATTCATAAATCATATATGAACGTGTTTTAAAGTGTTCTATCTCTATGTAGGTCAAACGCAGGCCTGTATTAAATAAAAGACAAGCAGGACAATGAAATAAAAAGATTTTGCTGACATTAGCCATTCTCCTCTGCTGTACAATATAACCTGACTGAGGATTTAAAATTTACGGTTAGCTCTAATCATTGGCTTAAACTGATTAACAGGGTCTCCTATAAACCCCTGGCTGAATTCAAATCGAAATGCACAGCATGCTGTCATATGAAATATAGCCCCCTTCCTGCCATAGCTCCTCCTCAGCTAGAAGCTGAACAGCAGACTAGCAGACTAGCAGACTGGTGGAGGTGTTAAGAGGGGTGTAAATATGGGCCGTGTCTGGTGACTTTGGCTGTAATTTAGGGAAATAGCACAGGCTTCATGGCTCACGCCTCAAGACAGGAGACTGTCCACTGGAGAGGGCAGGAGAGCGTGTCCAGTGATGGGCCCTGCTGGACAAACACTACAGCAGCACACCTGTTGTCACAGAGGCTGAGAGACAATAATGAGTGAGTGTGTGTGTGTGTGTGTGTGTGTGTGTGTGTGTGTGTGTGTGTGTGTGTGTGTGTGAGAGAGAGAGAGAGAGAGAGAGGGAGGGAGGAGAGAAAGAGAAAGAGAGAGAAGGAAAGAAGGGGGAGAGAGTGAGAGAGAAGGAGAGAGAGGGAGGGAGGGAGAGAGAGATAGCAGAGAGGGGGAGGGAGGGAGAAAGAGAGAGAGAGGGAGGGAGAAAGAGAGAGAGAGAGCAGACCACATACTACTCTTCCGGAGGTGAGAATTTGTGGTAATGCATTACTGTCATGGCGCTCGTGAATTCCAGAAAACCTTAGCAAAGGCAGAAGTAACTGTAATTGCTTAAAGTCGTGCAGGAAATATGGACACAAAAGAGCAAGTGCAGTGATTCTCGAGACACACTGTCAGACTGCAGTGATTCTCGAGACACACTGTCAGACTGCAGTGATTCCCGAGACACACTGTCAGACTGCAGTGATTCCCGAGACACACTGTCAGACTGCAGTGATTCTCGAGACACACTGTCAGACTGCAGTGATTCTCGAGACACACTGTCAGACTGCAGTGATTCTCGAGACACACTGTCAGACTGCAGTGATTCCCGAGACACACTGTCAGACTGCAGTGATTCTCGAGACACACTGTCAGACTGCAGTGATTCCCGAGACACACTGTCAGACTGCAGTGATTCTCGAGACACACTGTCAGACTGCAGTGATTCTCGAGACACACTGTCAGACTGCAGTGATTCTCGAGACACACTGTCAGACTGCAGTGATTCTCGAGACACACTGTCAGACTGCAGTGATTCTCGAGACACACTGTCAGACTGCAGTGATTCTCGAGACACACTGTCAGACTGCAGTGATTCTCGAGACACACTGTCAGACTGCAGTGATTCTCGAGACACACTGTCAGACTGCAGTGATTCTCGAGACACACTGTCAGACTGCAGTGATTCTCGAGACACACTGTCAGACTGCAGTGATTCCCGAGACACACTGTCAGACTGCAGTGATTCTCAAGACACACTGTCAGACTGCAGTGATTCTCGAGACACACTGTCAGACTGCAGTGATTCTCGAGACACACTGTCAGACTGCAGTGATTCTCGAGACACACTGTCAGACTGCAGTGATTCTCGAGACACACTGTCAGACTGCAGTGATTCTCGAGACACACTGTCAGACTGCAGTGATTCTCGAGACACACTGTCAGACTGCAGTGATTCTCGAGACACTGTCAGACTGCAGTGCTTTTGGATTTGAATCCACCTTTTGTCTCCAAGTGGCATTTTTCACGTGTTTATTGACGGAGATCCAGCAGTCGCCCGCAGGACTTCGTCGTATTAGTGCTTCAAATCAAGAGGTTTTCTGTTCATTTCTAAGTACACCAAAATGTCGAAATGAAAGTCTCCAGAGAGAAATTGACGGAAGTCTGAAATGCCACAGAACAGCTTCCTTTAAGGCACGTCAATCACTGTGAAGAAGAAGAAAAACTAAATAAAATAAAATAAACACATATGGTTTTGGTGAAAATGAACTCTGCAGGCTTTCTGGTAAAGTAAAATAACACACAATCCTACAAGTAAGATCAGGCTGCAGTGTGAACCGCTGGACTAAGACGATTTGAATTTTTACATAAGCCACCACTACTAGATCAGCAGTGACAGCGCAGACCCGACCCGGCTTGTAATTTGTACTCCAAAACGTATGTCAGAGTCGATCAGACCACAGGGCGTGGAAGCAGCTTTTGGATTACATACAGCAAATTAAATCGCTACAATAGTTCTGCGCAAGGCAACATGCCAAGAAGGCAGAATCATTTAGATATCAAATTCCAACAGCAAATAGGGCCGCACCGTCAGGGGGAGATTAACACGACTGACTCGTGGCATTTCCAAGTGTCGGCGTGAAACCGTATCAATCATCATGAACCTGGCACAGAAGATCAGCAGATCAGCTGAGCGGCGGATTGTGTCTAAATGTGAAACCTCGTCCTTTAAATCTGTGTATCATCCACAAAGCCACTCTCAAAGTCTTACACAAGTCACAGATCAAATGTCTTATGTAAACACAACTGTCAAACACCTGAAAAAAAACAGTCATGAGTTGTCTTTAAGCTATACCTGTCTAAAAGCCATTATTATATCATTCATAAGGCAGAATGTGTAGCAATTTGCTGCATTTAAAACTGCAAAGCAGAGAAATCTGACTGAGACGCAGATGCCTTAAAATCCCAGAAGAGCAGTTGACAGCCAAGGCGATCGTATCATGGCCTCAACAAACGCTGTGCTGGATTAAAACAAAGTTAGAAGCCTTTGGAGGCTTCTCATTCTTCACACTGACCATGACACACAAATAAAAAAAAACGAAGAAACGCATCTTGCAAGGCCGCGCATGCGAACATGATATCAAACATGCACATCATGTTTTCATCACACGCAGTTAGCTATGAATATGGAACATAACAGGGTCCATTAAAGAGAAAGTCAGCCTTGATTCACTTGTATGCCTGTCTACGAGTGGTCCTGTGTGTGTGTGTGTGTGTGTGTGTGTGTGTGTGTGTGTGTGTGTGTGTGTGCGGCAAATAAGAAAACAAATGTTTCAATTCAAACGTTTCTTGTATGTATTCAGGTGTGAAGGTGGTAGTGGGTGGTAAGAGAGACTGAGGTGGTATTTCATTCTAAAGGCTGAATTGCTTTTTAAAAAGCAGCTTCAACAGCGCTTGAGCAAAATGCTACGTTTTCTCTCTAGCACCTGCTGCTGTTTTTTCTGATGGCTCAGGAGCAGAATTGCTCTGTAGCACCACCTGCTGGACAAAGTCTGACTCACATCTTCAAACACAGTTTGATGGTCTGACATGAAAACTAAAATCAGTCTTCAGGCTGTTTTCCGAGCCAGACTACGGCCCGAACTCTGGCCCGAGACCAAGGCTCGCCATGGTCTCCCTCCCGGCACAGGAGGGGGAGATGTTATGGACACTCACGATTTCCTGCAGGGCTTTGGCCGTGCTGCTGAACTCTTGACTGTTGGGGTCCTCGTAGGCGTCACTGTAGGGCACGTCGATGAGCTGCATGTGACCGCTGAACACACACGTGCCCGAGCTGCGTTGGGCTCCCACTCTGGGCCCTTCCTGCTGCTTCTCGAGGACCCGGGGCCTGACTGTGGAGAGAGAGGAGCAGGACTCGGGATTAACACCGCGCTGGACACGGCGGGATTAGCGACGACGTGCCCCGTGCACTCATGCGCATACCTTATTGCTGCAGCTGGCAGTCTGAGTGGGGTTTGATGTTGCCATTGTTGTTTATGCTCTGTGCTATGAAAGATCTCTACTTGCTAATGTCATCGCCCGCATGCTCGAAATCGTGAGGTGAGGAGATCGTTGTCTCCTACCGAGAAGCTTTTCTGCAGGCGGCTGTTGAGATGTTCTCTGTCCTGGGGACCATGCACATACGCACGCACATGCACATGTGCACACACATACACAGGAGCAGTCATGGTCTGGTGGTAGGGAACTGGTCTTGTGACCTGAGGGTCGTGGGTTCGATTCCCAGGCCTGAGGCCATGACTGAGGTGCCCTTGAGCAAGGCACCTAATCCCAACTGCTCCCCGGGCATCGGGCTAGGGCTGCCCACCGCTCTGGGCACGTGTGCACCACAGACCCCTTGTAATCACTAGTGTGTGTGTGTGTGTGTGTGTGTTCTAACTGCACAGGTGGGTAAAAAAAAAGTGGAGGGCAAATTTTGATTGCGGTGAAATATCACAATTGCCAAATATGGCACATTTACACACACACACACACACACACACACACACACACACACACACACACACACACAGCCATGCATGGGCTCCCACAGGTCTTGTTCACACTGTAGGCAAGTACGCAATTGAATAATTTTCAGATCTGATTTGTCCCACTGGGATATGTGATCTCAGTCTGAATGGTCTGACCGGAACACGTTCAACTTTTCCATCAAACCCACTCAACTTTTGTCATTATTCCACACTAACCTGTTTAAGTCCACCAAAGAGCTGAAAGAATTGTCTTTTTTATGTCCATATGTATAACAGTGCAGTGGAATAAAGGATTGATAGAAAATCCCAAAATGGGATTACACTTAAACTGGTGGAATTAGAATTTTTTTATTTAGATTTTTTGTTAAAACAGAGCAGTCATCAAATTGAAAATTTGAAGTCATACACCTCCCTAGACTGTATTAGCTAATACTGAAATTAGTTACATGTATGTTTAGATGTGGTACATCAAATTTCATGATAGTTTGGTTTGTGTAAAATGTTGACTCCACCCTGTTGACTGTGTAACATCAACCTTAACTTCAGTTTAGTCACTGCAAATTCCATTAAGTTAGATTTTTTGCTCCAGGGGCATGTTGGGTTGCCGTTCTTACGCACAGGTGTGTCGAATATGAGCATCACCTGTTCGGACGAGTGTCACATTAAAGGACGCGTTCAAAAGAAAACGAGTTTGAGAAATGAATCAGCAGTGATTTGGAAATGAGCGGTTGGCCTTGCGGTGTGAATGCGGTCCTAGACTAGGACACAAAGCTACCCAGCATGCACTGGGAAGGAGGAACTCAAACAGCGAGCCAGGCCTTCAGTCCTGGGCTCTTTATTGCTCTCTATTCTTCTAACCCTTCTAACCCTCGACCTGAACTAGGCCCGGGGTGCTTGAACGGCTTCTAGAACATGGTGGGGGGTGGGGGATGGTTCGGTCCATACCTGCAAAGAACCAGATGAGGACGGCAGCGATGGCGGCCAGAACCAGCAGACCCAGGATCACGCCCACCACCACCGCACACGTCCTCCTACTCTTCGGGGTCTTCCCAGACTTCGGCAGGAACGTGACGGCCTCGTGGCCCCTGTGACCCTAGAGAGAGAGAGAGAGAGAGAGAGAGAGAGAGAATGAGAATTTGTAAAACAGGCGGAGAAAGGTTCTTACCCAAATATGACAAAATTCCCTCTATGATCATTTTATTAGGACTGGTGTTGGCAGGAGAGCAGTATGGATCTAGTCATCATTATTCATTAACACGAGCTTCAACTTCAAGGCTGGATATTCATTTGAATTCTGTCCTTCACACTTCTCTCACAGCACCACCAGGAGAACAACTTCACATCATATGAGGTGCACAGCGATTTTTGACTGCGCCCGGCCTTTAGCAGGTGCGCTCATATAAAATATGGGCGAGTTAATGCAGCGATTATCATATCAGGCAGCTGCCTGTTTGCCCTCGTTGGAAAGTGAGCTTGGCGGTTGGCAAAAGCCATCAAAGAAAGAATGGAATCATTTCCGAGCTTAATTTCACCTTAAAAACGCATTTTGCAAAAACATAACGCAGGAGAAAGCAACATTCTGTCCCGAGCAGCGACCAACCCAGGCTGATTCACATCGGGTCGGCTGCACGAGGGCGTGCAAACATGCAGAAGCAAGTTTGATAGGTTAATAAATGACATCGTGAAATCTGGTGGAACCTGTTTTTTTTTGTGTGAGTAATGCACAAACACACAGGGACATACACTACACATACTCTCAAGAGAGTCAAGAGTCAAGAGAGAGTCCTGGGGCTTTCTATTGTCATTTCAGCTATATACAAATACAGTGCAATATTCCCCCAGGATCATGGAGCAACACAAGACAAGGACAGAAGTATAAATAATAAATATGAAATACATATAACACACAGGGTAAGACTGACCAGTGCTCATCACCGAGCACATGTGCTAAGGACGAACCATACGTACCACGTCTGGCTCACTTTGCACAAATGTGTACGTGCAGATGGACACACCCACACACACACTTCCTAAATACATGCACACAAATGCATTTAGACACCTCATTACTAATCAGAAACAGGCCACAGGGAGGAAGTTTGCTCTGCATGTTGCTTTCAGATGAGTCCTCACAGGACTGTTAAAACGACTGAGGTACAGTACGGCGTGAATAAGAAGGCCGTCGTAAAAACACATTTTCCACAGACATTTCAGAACCCGAACAATACCACAACCCACTGCTTTTTCAGTCTATTGTCTACCTCTCTTCTCTCTCTCTCTTTCACACACAGACACACACACACACACACACACACACACACACACACACACAACCTCACACAGAGCTGACTCCACTAAAAGACCTCTAGGTGTCCATAAATCACTCTCTCCCCTGCTGCAGTGGTAACGGCTGAATAGGAAGAGACAAGCCTATGATCACCAGCTAGGATTACAGCAGACACCTCTCACCCAAAAACGTGCACACCACACTCCTGCCTCCCATTCACCCTCTCACATGAACGAAAGCACACGCACACGAGCACGCACACGCACACCAACAGAGCATGCTGGGAAACGTGTGTGATCAGAGTAGTTAGTGATCAGTAAGTATCTGCCTGTTGGGGGAACAGACGAATGTCACAGGATGATTAGGGAGGGAGAATCACTTTGGTACCAAATCGATTGATCAGACATGCCGCACCCTTCAGATCAGACAGAGCGTGTGATAATTCACTGCGATTAAAGCCATTCTTAAAGCTGCCACCAGTGCTGCCTAATTGGGGTTTTTAATAGCAATCGTGGTAGAGAATTAAGAGGGTCATTCAGCTGTGAGGCTCTGCAATTAGTCACGCTGATCACAGCCTAATAAAACCATTACACACAGTACTGTACGCAGTCCTGCGCAACAGTGTCCAGCCTCAACACAGAGCAAGATCATCCACCCAGACGACCACCACAGAGCAAGACCATCCACCCAGACGACCACCACAGAGCAAGACCATCCTCCCACATGACCACCACAGAGCTAGACCATCCACCCAGACGACCACCACAGAGCAAGACCATCCTCCCAGATGACCACCACAGAGCAAGACCATCCTCCCAGACGACCATCACAGAACAAGACCATCTACCCAGACGACCATCACAGAGCAAGACCATCCTCCCAGACGACCACCACAGAGCAAGACCATCTACCCAGACGACCACCACAGAGCAAGAGCATCCTCCCTGACGACCATCACAGAGCAAGACCATCCACCCAGACCACCACCACAGAGCAACACCATCCACCCAGACGACCACCACAGAGCAAGAGCATCCTCCCTGATGACCTTCACAGAGCAACACCATCCACCCAGACGACCACCACAGAGCAACACCATCCACCCAGACGACCACCACAGAGCAACACCATCCTCCCAGACGACCACCACAGAGCAACACCATCCACCCAGACGACCACCACAGAGCAACACCATCCACCCAGACGACCACCACAGAGCAACACCATCCACCCAGACGACCACCACAGAGCAACACCATCCACCCAGACGACCACCACAGAGCAACACCATCCACCCTGACCGCCATTCCTCAGCCTCTTCCACACTGTCCCACTGGACTTTGTTTTATGATGCAGATGGTTTTAACTGGATTTTGATTGGTTGAACTTGATTAGGCCTCCTTTAGTTTTTTGCTCGTATTTCAGGATTTAGTGGCTTTGAGTTTGAATGGCTTTCTCTTTGGATTTTATATGTATGAAGCGCTTTGTAAATTTTGTGTTATAATAAGCACTGCCAAAAGTTTATTATAATAATAATAAAAACATTTATTATTATGAGTCTCGTCATCTGTCTTCTACTCATTCTTTCTCTCTGACTCACTCTCTCCCTCCTTGTTTCCTCTCACTATAAAACTTTAAAAGTTTTATTTGTACTTCTCTCCAGCATACAATTGCTTGAACTTAGCAAAATCATCCTTAAAGTGCCATGAGCACATGTATAACATCAAATGTCCCTGTGAGGGAGCCGTAGAACAATGACAGGGGGCCTAGACCGGCGCTAAAGTGCTGAAGCTTCGACCCAATAGGCTGCCTGAAAGGCAGTAGCCAATGGGAACACTGTTACCGCACCCCCAGTCTGTGTAGCCACGGGATGGGAGAAATTCATTGGCTGGGAGAGGCTTCTGAGAAAAGTGAGAGGAAGTTAGCCAAGCAAGGCCAAACCTGTTCAACAAGCTTTAAAAAAAACAAAACAAAAAGCTATAGGAAAATTGAGCCGGGCTAACTGAGGTGTTATGATGTTTACATATGAGTAGTATTTAGTCCTATAGTGTAATAATAAATTTGTATTGCAAATTGACGGGGGATGTTCCAAGCCAAAAAGGGCTGTATCAACACCAACAGGACTTGTACTTATAAAATCTTAACGAACACTGGTTTGTGCTTTACACACAGTTGCCACCAAGCTATCTAATCATCCGTCGCTCTCTCTTCTAGTGTTTCAGCCAAATGTACTTAGTATTGAGGCCAATGTGACATTTCAGTGGTACAGATGACCTTGGCTGACCATGTCAGTCTTCCGCACAGCAAAATTAGCAGTCGTGTGCTTGAGAAGTATCATAGACAATGTGTGCAGTCCCTAACCGCTGTAGCTTGGCCTGGTGTGTTAATAAAGTCTGTGTGCATGCATATTTCACTTCATGTGTGAAGAGAATCCAGCCATGGTCTGATGTGTTACGATAACGTCTTCTGTTTATGCTACCCTAGAATTTTTCGATTATGGGAATATTCAAGTAAGCAGAACAAGATATGTGTCAAACGTCTAACCGAAGGATCGTGCAACTGAAGGATTGTGGGTGCTGGCCAAAGGGAGGATTTCTGTCTCCAATCCTCAGTCAGCTAGCTCTAAATCCATAGACAGCTTAGAATTACAATTTGCCGAGAATTAGAAAAGGCTTTTATGCAATAGATCATTTTAATCCAGCTGATAAGCAGTGGATTTACAAAATAGAATCCCCCACCCACGCCCCACACACACGACTTTCTTCCTCACAAGTCTATAGAATGTACTACTGTATGAATTAGCACCACAACTGGCTGCTTGATCAGGTCACATGGCCTCATGTTCCTCCGCGGGCATCTTAGCTCCTGTAATTGGCTAAGATCATTTGCTGTGTATCAGGAAACCTGTCCGGTGGAAGAAAATGCAAGCATCAGCACTGAGACCATTTATTATGATCTCAGTGCTGATGTCTCCAGACTTGAGCACCCCCTAGACACGCGCACACACACACACACACACACACACACACACACACACACACACACACACACACACACAAACTCGCACACTCACAAATCAAAAGATGGAGTTGGACCTGTTAAATTACCAGGCCATTTCTCACAGTTGCAGTCCATCACTATACCCTGGGGAACTAGGAGTCATTGACTAAACCAGTAAGACTATAAAACCATGACGAAATGGCAGGTTGCCATTTTTTGACTAGTGTCAAAAAAATCTCTCTATTAATTAACAAATGCTCTCTTCACAATATTACTACAAAATAAGTACTCCTGATTTCCGTTGTGCTGATTTCATTTAATCTCTACTGGGAATACACTGAATCGCCAAACTAAGATTAGGGTTAAAGCACAATAGTTGTTCTAATCCCTCTGGAGGGATTCTAAACCCATCACTTTTATCATCTTGATACAGTGGAAAGTGACAAAGAAGGAATTAAACCAAATCTGGCTTTTTTACTTAGATTAACACCTCACCAAATGTCCATGACTTTTCAAATAAATACAATGTAGTAGAGACATGGGGGGGGGGGGGGGGCACGTTTGAATTTAAGGCCCTCTCATCAAGTTTCATTCAGAGTTTGTGGATCTTCAGCCAACAAGTGCTGAACATATGTGGGACGTTCAAACATCTCTGAAGCTGTTAAAAAGGCATCGCTCATAAAACTGCTGGGGACGAAGGACAGATCCTGCCAAGCTATCATCAAAGCAAAGAGTCCAAGACCAAAGATAGAAAATATATTCTGTTTAACACTTTTTTTTTCAGTTACTGCATAATACTGGCACCTTCGCTGTTGTGCAAAGACAAGTAGATAAAATCAGCAATTGTCAGATTTGACCGATATTTGACGCTTGTGACTGAGTGCAGGGTTGCCAACATTGAGCGTGAGACGCACGCATTTGACTGTCTTCACACGCTCTCACTCCACACCCTCCAGGTTCAAATCTCACTCCAAGCGATCTTGAAAAGTTGGCAACCCTGGGAGTGTGTCCAAGTGCAGATGCAAAGTTTGGTCAGTGGAGCCATGAAGGACTTAGACACCGATACAGTGCAAGAGTCTTGCAACGTTTTAAAGTCTAACTCTGCAGGCAATATATCCACATTCCAACAAAGCCTCCCTTGGTAAATAGTTCACCTGACAGTCGCACACAATTTCAGTGTTTACTTTTCACATGCTATTGACATGCCACGTTTATTTATTTATTTACTTTTTACACAGACATACATGCTGCACATACCCAATGACAAACGTCTGTCTTATGTATGTGTCATCTGTAAATACCCAGGAATTAACTGCAAGGATTTTCTCCACTCACTTCCATTCAGACAAGACAAGTCAATCAAACAGTAAGAGACCAGTGTTTCTTCTGCTCCAACACACCTGGTGTGATGTGAGTGCTTATTAGGTAGAACACAGAACTGTACACTGCATGAGACCCCGGAACAAAACAGTCTGTTATTTTGCCGCTCTGGTTCCGTCTTGGTTAGCAGGCACCTTCAGCATTGCCTCTCCACCTCTACATCTAAAATCAGCCTCCCATACACAATCTTATAAAACAGTGAACAAGAAAAGTGAATATACACTATTTTATGACAGTTTGAATTCCCTTAATAGACTCAAAGTTACAGATAAAATAAAATATCTTGAGACTGTAGTTTCCAGAGAATTATAAAGTTATGGTTGATGATCTTAAAAGCAATATGGAGGTCTAGAGAGTGATCCCATATTCACTGATTACCCAGATTCCTGTATTTATTCAGATGTTTCTAATAAAATCTTTCTTTAGGAATCTGTGATTATGGCTTTTATTTGGGGAGATTATATATATATATATATATATATATATATATATATATATACACACACACACACAAACACACACACACGCAGGGATATTGGCAGTCTGGGTTTTAATGTACTGGAGGAGTGCGCACCACAATGGGGTGTCCAGCGCCTCCCACATGGCTGGAGCAGACGAGCGCCAGCACCTCCACTCACTCTGCTAGAGGGCCGCCCAGTGAAGGATGGGTTCCCTTTTGAGTCTTGGTCCTCCCGAGGTTTCTTCCTAATCCCCACCATCATAGGGAGTTTTTCCTCACCACTGTTGCCTCTGTCGCTCATTAGGGATCTGGACCCATACGATTGTAAAGCGGCTTTGTGACAACATGTGTTGTAAAAAGTGCTATATATAAATAAATTTGACTTGATCTCCCTCCCCTCTTTGCTTTTTGCAGGTAGGGAACCCATTGGGACTACTATGAAACTCTCTTAGGATCTGGTATCAGATCGGGAAGGCACTCACACTTTTAGGCCCTATTGCTTTCAATCATGTTTTTCCTCCACTGCACATAATGCATTTTTATTGTGGAAAACAAAAGATATTAGAACTATAGAAAATCTGTATATCAACAATATTTTTGCTTCATTTGCCCAGCTTGGGTTAAAATGTGCACTTCCTCCTCATTTTTTCAGTAACTAACTTTGAAGCACTCCAGCCCACAATAAAGACTTTTTATTCTCTTATGATCTATTCCAGATTTGAAAGTTCAAATGTGCCCCTTCTGCCTAGAATCTGAAATAGATATGGGGAAAAGATTTGGGAAAGGGGATCTCTGATGACTCCATGAGAAAAGACCTCAGGCATTCAGTCTTGTTCCTTACATTCAAATTATCAGTTAGTCCAATACAAAGTAATACATAGACCACATTATCCTCACACAAAGTTACATGTTATATACCTGTCTGTATCCTCTCTGTGTTAAAGTGAAGAGCTGAGAAGGTTCTCTGGACCAGCCATTTTGGCTTTGGTGCAATATTTGGGTTATTCTGATGCGCATAAAATTGATCTCTGCAATTACACTGCCCTGCAATTGCTATCTTATGAAGTACAGAAAGTTAAAGAAACTTATGATCCAATATCGCATGACAATAGCTAAGAAAAAACAAACAAAAAAAAAACCTGAAAAAAAAAGAACTTTAAAGCTCTGGAACAAAATGAATTGTTCCCAGGTTTGAAACCTGGCTGAATGAGCTTTAAGGTAGACTGCATATGGAGAAGGTCTGATACAATCACGCTATCGACCTTTTGCTTTTATCTAGTTTCAGACATTTGGAATCCTCTTCTTCCCTATCTGGATAAGAGCGAGGTCTAAGAAGTGACCAGTGTAAATATCAAACGTGTAAATGTTTACAAAATGTATAAATGTGCTGCTGATTTGTTGTGTGTTTGTTGTCTGGTTGATGGGATAGGTGGCTAGTGTACTGGTTATGCTCTTCTGTTTAATTTGTTATGTTGAAATCTAAGATAAATACACACACACACACACACACACACACACAGACACACACACAGCTATACTACATCCATTTCATCAGCTTCATAACTAAATATGTGGTGACTTTTCGTGTTCGTTTTAAACTAAACCAGGAATGTGCACTCCTTGAGATAATATTTTATATGCATCTATTAATGTGAATTTTACAGTCAAACCCAACTTGAAATGAACAGAATGGAGAAATCCATAGATTTTGCATTTTTTTTCCACTAACATTCACCACTTTAAATAAAAGGCAAGATCAGACAGGCCATATATAGATGAATATTTCTGGAAATTGCAGCTCTGCCCTTATCTGATCACCTCTGTTGCTAAACTTCAAATAGCTTCTTTTGAAAATATATGCAAATTTATTCATTTAACGGGATACCCTATTAACAATAATGAAAGCACGAGGCACCATAAGGACCTGCAGTATAATAGCGTACACGGAAGAGGAAAGCGTATGTTTTTCAGAACAGAGATAATGCCTTATCATATTACCATTCCATTTCTGAAAGACTGGAAGCATTTTAACTTCGGTCTCTCAGGACCAAAGCAATGATGATGTGTCAAAGTTACACATTACCGAACAGTACTAAAACTAAATTATTTAGGAATTAATTAAGCAAGCCTTTACCTATTGATTTATGCATGCAAAAATAAGGCGAATGGCAAATGAGAATTAATTATGAAACTAATGGCAGATTGACTGTCTTCCTTCATCCATTCTGGAATAGTCTTTTCCAACAAAAATAATTTAAAATTCAGTGATATAATGAATTAAGTGCAAGTTGTGGCATAAGATGGAAAGTTGAGCCTTCTTCAACATGGCTTGAACGTAACAAACATGTTGAGTCTTGCGAAGACCTTAAACAGAAGTGATTGCATTCACCTCCCCCTCATACATCACCTTCTACACAGCCTAATCTCAACTTCCTGTCATGTAGGAAGGAAGTACACAACAATCTCATCATGTATTAGAGAACTTGAGAGACATTTCCGTGCCAGACTGTGGTTTATGACTACAATTATACAACTATATATATATTTATTTTTGATCAAAATAACTCAAGTGGCTGTGACGTGTGCCATGATAATGAAAACAGAATATTTGTAACCACCTCCAATTCAAATGTCAAAAATGGGTCAGGATGAAAAATTAGCTAATCGGCACAGAGCTAATTTGCATATGCCAAGTCAATATTGTAGACTGCAAACTACTGATGAATGATATATTGTCCAACCATAGGATCAATACTGTCCATCAAGGGGAAAATACCTACTGCTGTGTTTCCAGGCTGTTTAATTGAGGGACCACATATTATAGGAACCTTCACCTCTAGCATCAAAAACATACATCGCCTCCCCCCCCAGCCAGAGAACTCACAATATAATAGCCAGTTCTGCCACCTGACAGCAATCCTATAATCAAAGCAAAATAAACCCTCAAATTAGTCCTTGGAATGCTAGGTATTTGGTCACATGACCCTCCTCCAGACAAGAGGATAACAACCTTTCTCTTCTAACATTGTTTCTACAGCTACACCACGACATTAATTGGAATGACATACAATGATATGGAATAGCATAATTGGAATAATATGCAAAGAAGAAACGATAAGAGCAATGTTATTTTCACACTGTCCTCCAGTGGTAACCTTCTTGGTAACAAATGCCACGTGGAGTAGCTTTTGACTGGCGACTATGTTAGACCACTGCATTGCTTTTGAAGGCTCACTGACTGTGAATGAATCTAGAGTTTGATCATTTTTATCAACTTCATCTCTTGTGAGAAACACAAGTTGTTGTTTTTGTTGCATATTGTGTTAGAAATTCAACATGCCTCATTTATCTGAGCTCATACAAACGATTATTTTTATAACAAATACAAAGATGAATCCTATTGTACGATTTGCCACTGAGTATTTCACTGTGGTGATTTTCAAAGTCCCTTTTTTAAAAACTTGCATCGTTTTGTAAACTGTGGCACAAAATAACATTTGTGTTCCCAATCAAAACTGACCGGTATAATTCATTTATTGAAAACAAAAGTCCAAATATACACAGGAAAACTGTAACTACACTAGACAAGTAATGCTTGTTCAAAACACTGTATTAACACATACACTGCGTCTGTGGCACACAAAGCTTGTTCTTTAATCTTATGGTGGCACCTCTTTCTTTAAACTCCTTCTCTGTGTGGATGTGGTAAACACAGTGGGCTCCTCCTTCTTTAGACTCCTCCTTCTTTAGACTCCTCCTTCTCCTCTTTCTTTAGACTGCTTGTCTGGTTGGCGTGGACGTTGCTGCTGATGCTTGCATGGCTCTGACCAGTGCAGCAGAGCATGGCGTTCATGGAAGGTGTTGAGGCCCTTGAATGAAGTGTGTGCTCCACCATGCTTTTGCTAAGTTCTTCAAGAATCCTTCAAGGAACCTTTAGGCCTTCTCTTGTAGTGTGTGTCCTTCTTCCAGCCTTGACTGATCTCCTTCAATACCACAAAGGCATCGTAGGCCAAAACATCAGGTGATGTTGAAAAATACCACCTTAGGCCAACATTCCATCATTCTTTCGCAGGACTACATGCTAGTAACCTAGAGAAGTGCAGTGCTGTAGACATCACACAAAATCAACACATGTAGGCTTCCCCTCCAGGACTGTCATGTTCATGACAATAGTTACAATAGAGCCTGTGAGGAAAAGTTGAAAACAGGACTTGATGTCTTTCACTTAGGATATTGCATATATAGTTGGGCCTGGGGTCATCCTGATAACATTTGCACGTGGAAGCCAACCTCTCAGGTGGGGATGACATTCAGAAAAAACTGGACTAAAAGGACCACAAATTCTGCTGTCTTCTTCCTCATCACTTTAAAATCTCCTCGCTGTCAGCTTCTCTCCTCCTGATCACTGTCATGGTCAAATATAAGGACCAGAGTGTCAGGGGCAGTATTTCTTTTAGCCATTGTGCTACCACAGACTGAACTGTGAGGCCTCAGAAAACCTTTGCATACCAGAGATGTGATGCATACCTTTGCATACCAAAGTTGTATAATGTTGCATTTTTCTTTTTAAAATGGTGTGGTTTCCATGGGATAAAATCTGTACTGTCAACAGGTTCTTGTGGGGGTTGGTACATAATGTGTGTGTGTGTGTGTGTGTGTGTGTGTGTGTGTGTGTGTGTGTGTGTGTGTGTGCACGTCTGTGTGTGTGGTAAAAGACATCCGCATGCTAACGTGTGAGAAAGGAGAGTAGATATGTGAGACTAGATACTCTATTTTATACACTAGTTGTAATCGTACCAATTAATTTCCAATGACCGGTTATTTTTGACCAGGAACACCATGGGTGTATAACACTTCCATAAAGCCCACAAATGTTTATAAAAACATTTAAGTTTAATTTTATTTTTTCAAATACCATGTGTGAAGAAAGTCATGGAACCCCATGAACTTTTTTTAGAGAAGAAAGCGAAATCTCAGATCACAACATGAGGGCCAGTTTGAATTTAGAGTTTGATTTTAATTCAGTGGAACACTGCTCACTAAGCTGCTTGTGTCTTGATTGATAAACGCTGTTTGTTCACTGGCATTCAGGTCCTAATAAAGACACTACAGATTGTATCCATATTATTGTCTGCTGCTTAGACACCCCGTGATCTGTCTGCACCTTCTCCGTCTGCCAAACAGATAAAAACAAAGCTTCCGGCAATTCTGTGCATTATTGACACATTCTGACTTGACTTCCTTTCCAATATACTGTGAAGGATAAAAGGAACTGAGTGTAATAGCTTCATCGACTGACAACACTGGCTAGTGCCCAAACCAGGACCAATTTCTCTCTTTTTTGTATCAAAGAAAGACACAAAGCTTGAGACATTACAACACACCTTCCAGGCTATAAAAATCAACATGGTGGTGTAAATTAAACATGGGGAGGGCTTACATATCTCTGGTTTCATGTCTACATGTGAATGCAGGTGAACTCTGTCCTCTAAAGTGACGTTAAAAGGAATTATACACCCTAGTTGCTAAGAGAAAGCACAGCACCAACTGTTGCACTGTAAGTTATTTAACAGTGTTGGTGAAACGATTTTTGAATTACTGTTATTATTGTGAAATTAATTATTGTTACATGTTCATTATTCCTGTTGCATGAATACTAGTTCTTTAAGTTATGATGGTTTTTAAGGTGTTTCCACAGGGATTGTTGTGTGGTGAGAGAAAGTGACAGTGAGAGAGAAGGGGGGGGGAGGGGGGGTGTTCCTTCAGTTCTCTTGGTCAAGCATCACAGGCTGAAGCAGTAACCCTGAGTTAATCGACCTATTATTATTGCCTGAAGAAATCGTTAGTAAGAACTGTGCAAACGTTACAGTACGTTTTAAAAATATAAATAAAACACCATAGCTCAGATATCACTCCTTTATAATGCACATGTTAAAGCATTTTAATAGTGTTACTGTCCTTAAGTGGCCACGACACAGAATCAATTTACAAACCAGGAGGAGATTAGAATATTTCAATATTTCTATTGGTCAGACAACTGTTTACTGAGGTCCGACGTTGGGTGTTTATTTATTAGATATTTATTCCAACTGAATTTGTGGTAAAGGACCTAACCAGAACCGGACGCCCTCATGGACGACTCCCTTCATCATAGCAAAACGTTTTAGTTAGGCTACTGTCAACAACTGTACTGGAAACACTGGCTCTCCAACCTTAGGGCTTCACGACCAGAACCGTGTTAATTGTGCGTGGCCATGCCAAGACCCACAACCAGCACCACGGTGGGTAATGAAAAGTAAATGGGCCTGGACCATAACGACGTGGGCCTAAATAAAACATTAAACAGCCGTACTGGCCGAGCGGGCCCACCGGCAATCAATATGTTCATTTGTAGCCTCTGAGAAACTACAGGTAACAGACCACAGCCCGGTCAGATACAAAATCATTACAGCAATTAGTCCATGTTCACCTCAGAGTTCACTGTGTCGTCCGATAAAAGTCGAATTTAGTATGTCAGACATTCAACAAATGAAGTTTGACGATGTCACTTTGTCTGTCAGACGTTCAACAAATGAAGTTTGACAGATGTCAGTTTGATACACCAGTTTACCTTACTTCATTTCTCACACTAAACGTCCTCGTAGCTTTTGTTAACATTTTCCCTTTCAAATTTTTAATGTATTGTCTACACAGACGAACAAAATGCGGAAATTGGAGATGAATAAATATTTTATAAAGATGACACAGGAAGTGAGTAGCTCACGTACAAAAATCAATCAGTAGCGACTTACGTTGTCATACACCGCCGTGCTCATGTTGTCCACGTTAGGTTAACTACTAGATAATGTTCTGGGTCCACACGAAAGTGGCAGGCAAAATGTTCCTGTAAATTATTTATCAAAAAAAATAATTCCGCTGATCCTTAGAGACGATATGCACACAATATTTCGAAATGAAGTATAACTCGCTCAACACGGCGCGTTTTCTATAAACAGGCTGCACCTCAACACCCAGCAACGTCTCTCATTATCAGGCGCGTTGGACCAGCGCAGAACCTTCGGTACATCTACATGTCACTTGGTCCAAAGTCAGAAGACAAGTCCGTTTGTGCAGTTAAGAAGTTGGAGATCGGTCCTGCGTTCCCTCAGCTCATACTCGCAGGTAAAGGAAGGCGAGGCCGGGTTGCTTCCGTCATACCAAACACGCAGGTGACTGCTAGACCCACAACGCAAAGTACATCATTCTGTAGAAAAGTTACACAGTTAAGAAATGATTACTGATCGTCACCGGGTGGTTTAGGAGTAGGCTAGTTTATAAAAAATGTTGCGTCAGTGATGAAGAACCACGAAGAATCGCTTATTTATTAAACAGTATAAAAAAACAAAAGGACCGACTTGGAGAGGAATTCATTGAAGGTTAACCAAAAAGTAACCACATCACAAAGGTGGTAATAACAATAAATAATGGCAGAAGAATACAAGAAAACCAAATCAAGCACATACGTACAAAGTGAAGTCTTTAATACAACATAGGAAATTAATAATGTTTTGTTTTTTGTTTTGTTTTGTTTTTTTTTTTTGTTTTTTTTTTGGGGGGGGGGATTATCCTAGGAGTCATAGATGTTGCATGTCCAGCACGTCCACAGTTGCAGTCCCGTCTTGGCTGTGCACTGGTCAGAGAAGTGTTCTACATCATTGTTCTGCATTAATGCGACAACCTGGCCGACAACTCTGTTCCCGTCAACACGCCTCTTTAGTGGCACACCGACGACAACACAAGGTATCGGTGTTACCGGGCAGGAAGCCTACAGCAGCACAAGGTTGGATAATGAATCAGTACTCCTGTAGCACCGTGATCCGCTTCACGACCTGATCCTCGGGCTCCCAGAACCGCCTGAGCCAAGCCAGCCGAGCATGCGGAGTGAGAGGGAGGCTGTAGAGGTGAGGGTGGGATGGCTTAGCCAGGCCACGGCAGCCCAAAGCTCGCTCCTCATCGTGCAGTGATACCACTCTGCCGTTCTCACGCACCAAATGTAGCAGGCGACGACCCTCTCGACCTCGTCCTGCGCTCGTGAAAGGACGGTGCCGACGGCCCTTGTCACTGCCGACCTCATCCACGATTATCTCACCGCTACGCGCTGGTGTCTCACATAGTCGTGCGTGAAGAGACGCAAACACACACTCCTCCTCATCCCACAGCTGCCTCTGCTGCCGGTGATGCGGTGGCATCAGCAAACCTGTGCATGAAGCTGTGGTAGAACAAAGCCAAACACAGGAAGCTCCACGGAGCACCTGGGCCCACCTTTCCTAGGTCAGTTTCCATTCTGGCTCAGCTCACAACATGCTCACAACATGATACAGGAAGCTAAACCGATGGTGGAGGATGCATTTCGCCGGACGCCGCCAGACGTTTGCTGACCTGATAGCCTGCAACCCCTGTTTACAGACTGGTGACCGCATTGTTAAACTGTAGACTGGTATAGACCAGACAGACGATGCACCAAGGCTTGAAGGTGCCAACGAGCACTCACAACAATGAAGAGCTTTAGTGTGGCCAGCACATTACACAGCACAAAGACCAGCACCATGAATTGCCACAGTGTGGTGGTGCCCAGCGTGAATGTTGTGTTCTGTTTGTTGTGTGTACTGGAGCGAGTGCCACTTACCACTACCCGCTCCACACCACCCACTACAAGCACTACAAGCAAGTCTTTTTTCTTCACCAGGATCACCAGTGTTGCCCTGGGGCTGTTTGATGACTTGATACCCCCACATCCAGCATCTCTTGCACTGTCTACTCTGTTGCCTCTCATTTTGCCAAAAAAGCCAGTGGAGATGGAGTCACACTGGTGCAGCATCGCGGGTGTAGATCCTGTGCTGACCAGAAACTGCTTACTCTACCTCATGCCAATTTGACTGCCCATGACAGATTTGAATCCCTAGTGCCTTGATCACATTAAAATATGATAAAATGTGCATAGTTTACTGTCCAAGTGGGTGTACACATTATCTGAACAGAAAAGTCTATCTATTCTTCCAATATATATATATATATATATATATATATATATATATATATATATACTTTCAGTCACATATAGAAATATAGCCGCAAGCGGCGATTGGCGGGTTCACACACCAATAGGCATTTTGGCCTCAGTAGGCAAAAGGAAGCCCAAAAGGTCCTTTAGACCTAAAAGTGAAAAAAAGCTGTTTGGGTTTGGCCAGTGTGTGCTCTACAGATGTAGAGTGTGATGACATCTGCGTGTGTCAGAAAGGGAGACACAAAAATAGCACATCTGGCTAGAGCTGCATCTATGTGAACAGTATAGGAAGGCCTGCACTTGTCTATACATGATTGGGCCTCTATATTACTGACAGAGAGAGATTGAGGGAGCCAGAGACTATGCTTTGTTATTTCACTCCTTGTACACGTAGCACGCCTAACATGACTGCCTGTGTATTCAAAGTATGAATGTAGTCTGCAAAGCCTGACATGACTGGCATTACTGACATAACTGATATGACTGGCATGACTGGAATGACATCACTGGCATGACGAACAAAATTAACATGACTGATATGACTGACATAACTGGCATGACTGTAATGATTTGAAGATTTGACTGACATGACTGGACTGACATGACTGATAGGACTGATATGACTGGACTGAAATGATTGGCATGACATGACTTACATGACTGGCAGAACATGACTGGCATGACTGGCATCACTGACATGACTGATATAACTGACATGACTGGACTGGCATGTCTGATATGACTGACATCACTGGTATGACTGACATATACTATACATATACTATAGATATGCATACAAACTATACATACATTTAGGTAGAAGTGTGTGTGTGTGTGTGTGTGTGTGGTAGTATATGTATTCAAACTATGACAACATATACTAATACATACATACATAAGTATACATAGAAACTATACATACATATAGGTATAAAGGTGTGTGTGTCTGTGTGTTTGTGTGAGAGACAAAAAGAAGCCAAATATCAGTTTGTATAAGCATGTGTTAGTCACTGAGATATGGGTGGGTATGGCTAGGGAAGTGTCATTGTGAATACTATAGGAAGGCCTGCTTGCGCCTGTATGTGTGTGTGCCTGGTTAATAGACACAGAGAGATCTAGGTAGCCAGAGCAATGTTTACTTAGGGCACAGAGATGGGAGGGGGAATGTGGGTGAGAGTGTGAGAGAGACTGAGAGTGTGAGTTTCAGCTTGCGTGCGTGTGAGAAGGAGAAGGTGACAGAGGGACTTTACATGCATTCTTATGCATTGTATATAATACTGCACTGTAGAGCCATACGATAACCGATTTAGATGAAACTTGACAAATTTGTTCAGGATGGGATTCTGAATGGGCTTGTGCATTTTGGTCAGAATTGGGTAAAATATGAAAGAGCTTTAAGAATATGAATATTATATGTATCGATGCTGTCCATTAAAAAAATATTTAGCAGGTATAAGTGTCCTCAAATCCAAAATCTTTGTATTGTTTTTTGATTTCACACTCTGTAGAGTATTATAAGACTTTGCTTGACATGATAGTATGAAAATCCTAGGAGGAGTATGAAAAGTGATGATTTCAAACTATTATTAACTGTAAATAAACTGTGCATTTTTTAATAGGACATGTAATGGGAAAGTTGTTCGCACTACTGCAAGGAATCAAAAGAGTCCAATTGCATGTTCCCAAGTGGAATTATGTAGGGGATACACTTGCTTTTTTTGCAATAGCGCCCCCCAGTGGCCAATCGACACCCGGCTGGATTATGTCATAGGGGGCGTGCACTTGTCCACACCCAAGAGGTTTCGTGCAGATCGACCAATTGTAAGCCTGTCAAACGCGTGCCGATCACTGATTGGCCGATTACGTCAGCCATTTTGGAAGTATGGCATGTCTGCTTTAGGACCTGGTTTCCAGAGGCCCATAGATGATGTCTGTCAAGTTTCATGTGGATCGGCCAATCTGAGTGCATGGGGCAAATTTTTGCATGTTATAGCGCCCCCTAGCAGGTGAGGTATGGCAACCTCTGCGAGCTGCCCCAGACCCTCACAGGGAAGCTGTCTGTGAAGTGCCATCTCATTACATGCAAGTTTTCTTAAGTTAGAGCTCCATATGCGCAAAATTTACTATTGAATTTACGCCCCCTCATTTGATTGGCTTATACTGACTAGGTAGTGAAGAAATTAGCATTTTTGTTGGATACATTTTAAAGTTCAGACTCTTCTGAACGTTTTGATACCACATATGTGCATGTATGTGAAAAATCCAGGGACTAGTTCGCGCTCAAAGATGTGTGTGATTTTGCACATTATGCAAATTAACTCGAAATCTAAGTGGGCGGAGCTTAATGGTTGTATATTAATTGTCCTATTGAATTTAGTCAAGGAATGTATAGGAACTGGAATTTTGGTTCTAGGACCTACGGTGTAGAAGATATGGACAAAAAGTCAATATGGTCCGCTATAGCGCCACCATCAGGCCAATTTGGGTCCCTGTATGGGAATCTGGTCCTTGGAGGTAACTGAACCTTTTTGCCAAGTTTGGGGTTTCTAGGCATTACGGTCTAGGCTGCACAATACGTTTTAGGTCAAAAAATGGGACAAAGAATAATAAGAAAGAAATATAGCCGCAAGCGGCGATTGGCGGGTTCACACACAAATAGGCATATTTTGGCCTCAATAGGCAAAAGGAAGCCCAAAAGGTCCTTTAGACCTAAAAGTGAAAAGAAGCTGTTTGGGTTTGGCCAGTGTGTGCTCTACAGATAGTGTGTGATGACATCTGCGTGTGTCAGAAAGGGAGACACAGAAATAGCACATCTGGCTAGGGCTGCATCTATGTGAACAATATAGGAAGGCCTATATTGTGTCTATACATGATTGGGCCTGTATATTACAGACAGAGAGAGATTGAGGGTGCCAGAGACTATGCTTTGTTAATTCACTCCTTGCACACCTTGCACGCCTAACATGACTGCCCGTGTATTCAAAGTATGAATGTAGTCTGCAAAGCCTGGCATTACATGACTGACATGACTGGCATGACTGACATAACTGATATGACTGAAATGACATCACTGGCATGATGAACAAAAGTAATATGACTGATATGACTGACATAACTGGAATGAGTGACATGACTGGCATGACTGTAATGACATGACTGATATGACTGACATGACTTATGTCTGACATGACTGGACTGACATGACTGATATGACTGGACTGACATGACTGTTATGACTGGACAGATATGCATACAAACTATACATACATTTAGGTAGAAGTGTGTGTGTGTGTGTGTGTGTGTGTGTGTGTGTGGTAGTGTATGTACTGAAACTATGACAACATATACTAATACATACATACATAAGTATACATAGAAACTATACATACATATAGGTATAAAGGTGTGTGTGTCTGTGTGTTTGTGTGAGAGAGAGAGACAAAAAAGAAGCCAAATATCAGTTTGTATGAGCATGTGTTAGTCACTGAGATATGGGTGGGTATGGCTAGGGAAGTGTCATTGTGAATGCTATAGGAAGGCCTGCTTGTGCCTGTATGTGTGTGTGCCTGGTTAATAGACACAGAGAGATCTAGGTAGCCAGAGCAATGTTTACTTAGGGCACAGAGATGGGAGGGGGAATGTGGGTGAGAGTGTGAGAGAGACTGAGAGTGTGAGTTTCAGCTTGCGTGCGTGTGAGAAGGAGAAGGTGACAGAGGGACTTTACATGCATTCTTATGCATTGTATATAATACTGCACTGTAGAGCCATACGATAACCGATTTAGATGAAACTTGACAAATTTGTTCAGGATGGGATTCTGAATGGGCTTGTGCATTTTGGTCAGAATTGGGTAAAATATGAAAGAGCTTTAAGAATATGAATATTATATGTATCGATGCTGTCCATTAAAAAAATATTTAGCAGGTATAAGTGTCCTCAAATTCAAAATCTTTGGATTGTTTTTTGATTTCACACTCTGTAGAGTATTATAAGACTTTGCTTGACATGATAGTATGAAAATCCTAGGAGGAGTATGAAAAATGATGATTTCAAACTATTATTAACTGTAAATAAACTGTGCATTTTTTAATAGGACATGTAATGGGAAAGTTGTTCGCACTACTGCAAGGAATCAAAAGAGTCCAATTGCATGTTCCCAAGTGGAATTATGTAGGGGATACACTTGCTTTTTTTGCAATAGCGCCCCCCAGTGGCCAATCGACACCCGGCTGGATTATGTCATAGGGGGCGTGCACTTGTCCACACCCAAGAGGTTTCGTGCAGATCGACCAATGGTAAGCCTGTCAAACGCGTGCCGATCACTGATTGGCCGATTACGTCAGCCATTTTGGAAGTATGGCATGTCTGCTTTAGGACCTGGTTTCCAGAGGCCCATAGATGATGTCTGTCAAGTTTCATGTGGATCGGCCAATCTGAGTGCATGGGGCAAATTTTTGCATGTTATAGCGCCCCCTAGCAGGTGAGGTATGGCAACCACTGCGAGCTGCCCCAGACCCTCACACGGAAGCTGTCTGTGAAGTGCCATCTCATTACATGCAAGTTTTCTTAAGTTAGAGTTCCATATGTGCAAAATTTACTATTGAATTTACGCCCCCTCATTTGATTGGCTTATACTGACTAGGTAGTGAAGAAATTAGCATTTTTGTTGGATACATTTTAAAGTTCAGACTCTTCTGAACGTTTTGATACCACATATGTGCACGTATGTGAAAAATCCAGGGACTAGTTCGCGCTCAAAGATGTGTGTGATTTTGCACATTATGCAAATTAACTCGAAATCTAAGTGGGCGGAGCTTAATGGTTGTATATTAATTGTCCTATTGAATTTAGTCAAGGAATGCATAGGAACTGGAATTTTGGTTCTAGGACCTACGGTGTAGGAGATATGGACAAAAAGTCAATATGGTCTGCTATAGCGCCACCATCAGGCCAATTTGGGGTCCCTGTATGGGAATCTGGTCCTTGGAGGTAACTGAACCTTTTTGCCAAGATTGGGTTTTCTAGGCATTACGGTCTAGGCTGCACGATGCATTTTATGTCAAAAAATGGGCAAAAGAATAAGAAAAATAAGAAAAATACCAGCAATTACAATAGGGTTCCCACACTATGTGTGTGTGAACCCTAATAATAATAAGAAAAACTCGAGCAATTACAATAGGGTTCCCACACTATGTGTGTGAACCCTAATAATAATAAGACTAGGGCTGCATCTATGTGAACAGTAAAGGAAGGCCTGCACTTGTCTATACATGATCGGGCCTCTATATTACAGACAGAGAGAGATTGAGGGAGCCAGAGACTATGTTTTGTTATTTCACTCCTTGTACACCTAGCACGCCTAACATGACTGCCCGTGTATTCAAAGTATGAATGTAGTCTGCAAAGCCTGGCATTACATGACTGACATGACTGGCATGACTGACATAACTGGCATGACTGTAATGATTTGATGATTTGACTGACATGACTGATATGACTGGACTGAAATGACTGATATGACTGGACTGAAATGATTGGCATGACTGACATGACTGATGTAACTGACATGACTGGCATTTCTGATATGACTGACATCACTGGCATGACTGACATATACTATACATATACTATAGATATGCATACAAACTTTACATACATTTAGGTAGTAGTGTGTGTGTGTGTGTGTGTGTGTGTGTGTGGTAGTGTATGTACTCAAACTATGACAATACATACATATAGGTATAAAGGTGTGTGTGTCTGTGTGTTTGTGTGAGAGAGAGACAAAAAAGAAGCCAAATATCAGTTTGTATGAGCATGTGTTAGTCACTGAGATATGGGTGGGTATGGCTAGGGAAGTGTCATTGTGAATGCTATAGGAAGGCCTGCTTGCGCCTGTATGTGTGTGTGCCTGGTTAATAGACACAGAGAGATCTAGGTAGCCAGAGCAATGTTTACTTAGGGCACAGAGATGGGAGGGGGAATGTGGGTGAGAGTGTGAGAGAGACTGAGTGTGTGTGTGAGTTTCAGCTTGCGTGCGTGTGAGAAGGAGAAGGTGACAGAGGGACTTTACATGCATTTTTATGCATTGTAAATAATACTGCACTGTAGAGCCATACGATAACCGATTTAGATGAAACTTGACAAATTTGTTCAGGATGGGATTCTGAATGGGCTTGTGCATTTTGGTCAGAATTGGATAAAATATGAAAGAGCTTTAAGAATATGAATATTATATGTATCGATGCTGTCCATTAAAAAAATATTTAGCAGGTATAAGTGTCCTCAAATCCAAAATCTTTGGATTGTTTTTTGATTTCACAATCTGTAGAGTATTATAAGACTTTGTTTGACATGATAGTATGAAAATCCTAGGAGCAGTATGAAAAGTGATGATTTCAAACTATTATTAACTGTAAATAAACTGTGCATTTTTTAATAGGACATGTAATGGGAAAGTTGTTCGCACTACTGCAAGGAATCAAAAGAGTCCAATTGCATGTTCCCAAGTGGAATTATGTAGGGGATATACTTGCTTTTTTTGCAATAGCGCCCCCCAGTGGCCAATCGACACCCGGCTGGATTATGTCATGGGGGGCGTGCACTTGTCCACACCCAAGAGGTTTCGTGCAGATCGACCAATGGTAAGCCTGTCAAACGCGTGCCGATCACTGATTGGCCGATTACGTCAGCCATTTTGGAAGTATGGCATGTCTGCTTTAGGACCTGGTTTCCAGAGGCCCATAGATGATGTCTGTCAAGTTTCATGTGGATCGGCCAATCTGAGTGCATGGGGCAAATTTTTGCATGTTATAGCGCCCCCTAGCAGGTGAGGTATGGCAACCTCTGCGAGCTGCCCCAGACCCTCACAGGGAAGCTGTCTGTGAAGTGCCATCTCATTACATGCAAGTTTTCTTAAGTTAGAGCTCCATATGCGCAAAATTTACTATTGAATTTACGCCCCCTCATTTGATTGGCTTATACTGACTAGGTAGTGAAGAAATTAGCATTTTTGCTGGATAGATTTTAAAGTTCAGACTCTTCTGAACGTTTTGATACCACATATGTGCATGTATGTGAAAAATCCAGGGACAAGTTTGGGCCCAAAGATGTGTGCGATTTTGCACATTATGCAAATTATCTCGAAATCTAAGTGGGCGGAGCTAAAGGGTCCTTGAGGCTTTTTTGTTTGGTTTTAGCCAAGGAATCCATCAGAAGTGGAATTTCGTTTCTATGACCTACGGTGTAGGAGATATGGACCAAAACACAAAATGCTGCGCTATAGCGCCACCATCAGGCCAATGTGGGTCATTGTCTGGGTTTCCCTCATTGCACCTCTGGTGCACCTGTCTGCCAAGTTTGGTGTTTCTGGGCCTTACGGTCTAGGCTGCAGTATGCGTTTTACAGCCTGAAAAATAATAATAATAAGAAAAACTCGAGCAATTACAATAGGGTTCCCACACTATGTGTGTGAACCCTAAATATAGCCGCAAGCGGCGATTGGCGGGTTCACACACAAATAGGCATATTTTGGCCTCAATAGGCAAAAGGAAGCCCAAAAGGTCCTTTAGACCTAAAAGTGAAAAGAAGCTGTTTGGGTTTGGCCAGTGTGTGCTCTACAGATAGTGTGTGATGACATCTGCGTGTGTCAGAAAGGGAGACACAGAAATAGCACATCTGGCTAGGGCTGCATCTATGTGAACAATATAGGAAGGCCTGCATGTGTCTATACATGATTGGGCCTGTATATTACAGACAGAGAGAGATTGAGGGTGCCAGAGACTATGCTTTGTTAATTCACTCCTTGCACACCTTGCACGCCTAACATGACTGCCCGTGTATTCAAAGTATGAATGTAGTCTGCAAAGCCTGGCATTACATGACTGACATGACTGGCATGACTGAAATGACATCACTGGCATGATGAACAAAAGTAATATGACTGATATGACTGACATAACTGGAATGAGTGACATGACTGGCATGACTGTAATGACATGACTGATATGACTGACATGACTTATGTCTGACATGACTGGACTGACATGACTGATATGACTGGACTGAAATGACTGACATGACTGGACTGACATGACTGACATGACTGGACTGACATGACTGTTATGACTGGACAGATATGCATACAAACTATACATACATTTAGGTAGAAGTGTGTGTGTGTGTGGTAGTGTATGTACTCAAACTATGACAACATATACTAATACATACATACATAAGTATACATAGAAACTATACATACATATAGGTATAAAGGTGTGTGTGTGTTTGTGTGAGAGAGAGAGACAAAAAAGAAGCCAAATATCAGTTTGTATGAGCATGTGTTAGTCACTGAGATATGGGTGGGTATGGCTAGGGAAGTGTCATTGTGAATGCTATAGGAAGGCCTGCTTGCGCCTGTATGTGTGTGTGCCTGGTTAATAGACACAGAGAGATCTAGGTAGCCAGAGCAATGTTTACTTAGGGCACAGAGATGGGAGGGGGAATGTGGGTGAGAGTGTGAGAGAGACTGAGTGTGCGAGTTTCAGCTTGCGTGCGTGTGAGAAGGAGAAGGTGACAGAGGGACTTTACATGCATTTTTATGCATTGTAAATAATACTGCACTGTAGAGCCATACGATAACCGATTTAGATGAAATTTGACAAATTTGTTCAGGATGGGATTCTGAATGGGCTTGTGCATTTTGGTCAGAATTGGATAAAATATGAAAGAGCTTTAAGAATATGAATATTATATGTATCGATGCTGTCCATTAAAAAAATATTTAGCAGGTGTCCTCAAATCCAAAATCTTTGGATTGTTTTTTGATTTCACACTCTGTAGAGTATTATAAGACTTTGCTTGACATGATAGTATGAAAATCCTAGGAGCAGTATGAAAAGTGATGATTTCAAACTATTATTAACTGTAAATAAACTGTGCATTTTTTAATAGGACATGTCATGCGAAAGTTGTTCGCACTACTGCAAGGAATCAAAAGAGTCCAATTGCATGTTCCCAAGTGGAATTATGTAGGGGATATACTTGCTTTTTTTGCAATAGCGCCCCCCAGTGGCCAATTGACACCCGGCTGGATTATGTCATGGGGGGCGTGCACTTGTCCACACCCAAGAGGTTTCGTGCAGATCGACCAATGGTAAGCCTGTCAAACGCGTGCCAATCACTGATTGGCCGATTACGTCAGCCATTTTGGAAGTATGGTATGTCTGCTTTAGGACCTGGTTTCCAGAGGCCCATAGATGATGTCTGTCAAGTTTCATGTGGATCGGCCAATCTGAGTGCATGAGGCAAATTTTTGCATGTTATAGCGCCCCCTAGCAGGTGAGGTATGGCAACCTCTGCGAGCTGCCCCAGACCCTCACAGGGAAGCTGTCTGTGAAGTGCCATCTCATTACATGCAAGTTTTCTTAAGTTAGAGCTCCATATGCGCAAAATTTACTATTGAATTTACGCCCCCTCATTTGATTGGCTTATACTGACTAGGTAGTGAAGAAATTAGCATTTTTGTTGGATACATTTTAAAGTTCAGACTCTGCTGAACGTTTTGATACCACATATGTGCATGTATGTGAAAAATCCAGGGACTAGTTCGCGCTCAAAAATGTGTGTGATTTTGCACATTATGCAAATTAACTCGAAATCTAAGTGGGCGGAGCTTAATGGTTGTATATTAATTGTCCTATTGAATTTAGTCAAGGAATGTATAGAAACTGGAATTTTGGTTCTAGGACCTACGGTGTAGGAGATATGGACAAAAAGTCAATGTGGTCTGCTATAGCGCCACCATCAGGCCAATTTGGGTCCCTGTATGGGAATCTGGTCCTTGGAGTTAACTGAACCTTTTTGCCAAGTTTGGGGTTTCTAGGCATTACGGTCTAGGCTGCACAATGCGTTTTAGGTCAAAAAATGGGACAAAGAATAAGAAAGAAATATAGCCGCAAGCGGCGATTGGCGGGTTCACACACAAATAGGCATATTTTGGCCTCAATAGGCAAAAGGAAGCCCAAAAGGTCCTTTAGACCTAAAAGTGAAAAGAAGCTGTTTGGGTTTGGCCAGTGTGTGCTCTACAGATAGTGTGTGATGACATCTGCGTGTGTCAGAAAGGGAGACACAGAAATAGCACATCTGGCTAGGGCTGCATCTATGTGAACAATATAGGAAGGCCTGCATGTGTCTATACATGATTGGGCCTGTATATTACAGACAGAGAGAGATTGAGGGTGCCAGAGACTATGCTTTGTTAATTCACTCCTTGGACACCTTGCACGCCTAACATGACTGCCCGTGTATTCAAAGTATGAATGTAGTCTGCAAAGCCTGCCATAACATGACTGACATGACTGGCATGACTGACATAACTGATATGACTGAAATGACATCACTGGCATGATGAACAAAAGTAACATGACTGATATGACTGACATAACTGGAATGAGTGACATGACTGGCATGACTGTAATGACATGACTGATATGACTGACATGACTTATGTCTGACATGACTGGACTGACATGACTGATATGACTGGACTGACATGACTGATATGACTGGACTGACATGACTGTTATGACTGGACAGATATGCATACAAACTATACATACATTTAGGTAGAAGTGTGTGTGTGTGTGTGTGTGTGTGGTAGTGTATGTACTCAAACTATGACAACATATACTAATACATACATACATAAGTATACATAGAAACTATACATACATATAGGTATAAAGGTGTGTGTGTCTGTGTGTTTGTGTGAGAGAGAGACAAAAAAGAAGCCAAATATCAGTTTGTATGAGCATGTGTTAGTCACTGAGATATGGGTGGGTATGGCTAGGGAAGTGTCATTGTGAATGCTATAGGAAGGCCTGCTTGCGCCTGTATGTGTGTGTGCCTGGTTAATAGACACAGAGAGATCTAGGTAGCCAGAGCAATGTTTACTTAGGGCACAGAGATGGGAGGGGGAATGTGGGTGAGAGTGTGATAGAGACTGAGTGTGTGAGTTTCAGCTTGCGTGCGTGTGAGAAGGAGAAGGTGACAGAGGGACTTTACATGCATTTTTATGCATTGTATATAATACTGCACTGCAGAGCCATACGATAACCGATTTAGATGAAACTTGACAAATTTGTTCAGGATGGGATTCTGAATGGGCTTGTGCATTTTGGTCAGAATTGGATAAAATATGAAAGAGCTTTAAGAATATGAATATTATATGTATCGATGCTGTCCATTAAAAAAATATTTAGCAGGTATAAGTGTCCTCAAATCCAAAATCTTTGGATTGTTTTTTGATTTCACACTCTGTAGAGTATTATAAGACTTTGCTTGACATGATAGTATGAAAATCCAAATTTCAAACTGTTATTAACTGTAAATAAACTGTGCATTTTTTAATAGGACTTGTAATGGGAAAGTTGTTCGCACTACTGCAAGGAATCAAAAGAGTCCAATTGCATGTTCCCAAGTGGAATTATGTAGGGGATACACTTGCTTTTTTTGCAATAGCGCCCCCCAGTGGCCAATCGACACCCGGCTGGATTATGTCATAGGGGGCGTGCACTTGTCCACACCCAAGAGGTTTCGTGCAGATCGACCAATGGTAAGCCTGTCAAACGCGTGCCGATCACTGATTGGCAGATTACGTCAGCCATTTTGGAAGTATGGCATGTCTGCTTTAGGACCTGGTTTCCAGAGGCCCATAGATGATGTCTGTCAAGTTTCATGTGGATCGGCCAATCTGAGTGCATGGGGCAAATTTTTGCATGTTATAGCGCCCCCTAGCAGGTGAGGTATGGCAACCTCTGCGAGCTGCCCCAGACCCTCACACGGAAGCTGTCTGTGAAGTGCCATCTCATTACATGCAAGTTTTCTTAAGTTAGAGCTCCATATGTGCAAAATTTACTATTGAATTTACGCCCCCTCATTTGATTGGCTTATACTGACTAGGTAGTGAAGAAATTAGCATTTTTGTTGGATACATTTTAAAGTTCAGACTCTTCTGAACGTTTTGATACCACATATGTGCATGTCTGTGAAAAATCCAGGGACTAGTTCGCGCTCAAAGATGTGTGTGATTTTGCACATTATGCAAATTAACTCGAAATCTAAGTGGGCGGAGCTTAATGGTTGTATATTAATTGTCCTATTGAATTTAGTCAAGGAATGCATAGGAACTGGAATTTTGGTTCTAGGACCTACGGTGTAGGAGATATGGACAAAAAGTCAATATGCTCTGCTATAGCGCCACCATCAGGCCAATTTGGGTCCCTGTATGGGAATCTGGTCCTTGGAGTTAACTGAACCTTTTTGCCAAGATTGGGTTTTCTAGGCATTACGGTCTAGGCTGCACGATGCATTTTATGTCAAAAAATGGGCAAAAGAATAAGAAGAAAAATAAGAAAAATACCAGCAATTACAATAGGGTTCCCACACTGTGTGTGTGAACCCTAAATATAGCCGCAAGCGGCGATTGGCGGGTTCACACACAAATAGGCATATTTTGGCCTCAATAGGCAAAAGGAAGCCCAAAAGGTCCTTTAGACCTAAAAGTGAAAAGAAGCTGTTTGGGTTTGGCCAGTGTGTGCTCTACAGATAGAGTGTGATGACATCTGTGTGTGTCAGAAAGGGAGACACAGAAATAGCACATCTGGCTAGGGCTGCATCTATGTGAACAATATAGGAAGGCCTGCATGTGCCCATACATGATTGGGCCTGTATATCACCAACAGAGAGAGATTGAGGGAGCCAGAGACTATGCTTTGTTAATTCACTCCTTGCACACCTTGCACGCCTAACATGACTGCCCGTGTATTCAAAGTATGAATGTAGTCTGCAAAGCCTGCCATAACATGACTGACATGACTGGCATGACTGACATAACTGATATGACTGAAATTACATCACTGGCATGATGAACAAAAGTAACATGACTGATATGACTGACATAACTGGAATGAGTGACATGACTGTAATGACATGACTGATATGACTGACATGACTTATGTCTGACATGACTGGACTGACATGACTGATATGACTGGACTGACATGACTGATATGACTGGACTGACATGACTGACATGACTGTTATGACTGGACAGATATGCATACAAACTATACATACATTTAGGTAGAAGTGTGTGTGTGTGTGTGTGTGTGTGTGTGTGTGTGTGTGTGTGTGTGTGTGTGTGGTAGTGTATGTACTCAAACTATGACAACATATACTAATACATACATACATACATAAGTATACATAGAAACTATACATACATATAGGTATAAAGGTGTGTGTGTCTGTGTGTTTGTGTGAGAGAGAGACAAAAAAGAAGCCAAATATCAGTTTGTATAAGCATGTGTTAGTCACTGAGATATGGGTGGGTATGGCTAGGGAAGTGTCATTGTGAATGCTATAGGAAGGCCTGCTTGTGCCTGTATGTGTGTGTGCCTGGTTAATAGACACAGAGAGATCTAGGTAGCCAGAGCAATGTTTACTTAGGGCACAGAGATGGGAGGGGGAATGTGGGTGAGAGTGTGAGAGAGACTGAGAGTGTGAGTTTCAGCTTGCGTGCGTGTGAGAAGGAGAAGGTGACAGAGGGACTTTACATGCATTCTTATGCATTGTATATAATACTGCACTGTAGAGCCATACGATAACCGATTTAGATGAAACTTGACAAATTTGTTCAGGATGGGATTCTGAATGGGCTTGTGCATTTTGGTCAGAATTGGGTAAAATATGAAAGAGCTTTAAGAATATGAATATTATATGTATCGATGCTGTCCATTAAAAAAAATATTTAGCAGGTATAAGTGTCCTCAAATCCAAAATCTTTGGATTGTTTTTTGATTTCACACTCTGTAGAGTATTATAAGACTTTGCTTGACATGATAGTATGAAAATCCTAGGAGGAGTATGAAAAGTGATGATTTCAAACTATTATTAACTGTAAATAAATTGTGCATTTTTTAATAGGACATGTAATGGGAAAGTTGTTCGCACTACTGCAAGGAATCAAAAGAGTCCAATTGCATGTTCCCAAGTGGAATTATGTAGGGGATACACTTGCTTTTTTTGCAATAGCGCCCCCCAGTGGCCAATCGACACCCGGCTGGATTATGTCATAGGGGGCGTGCACTTGTCCACACCCAAGAGGTTTCGTGCAGATCGACCAATGGTAAGCCTGTCAAACGCGTGCCGATCATGGATTGGCCGATTACGTCAGCCATTTTGGAAGTATGGCATGTCTGCTTTAGGACCTGGTTCCCAGAGGCCCATAGATGATGTCTGTCAAGTTTCATGTGGATCGGCCAATCTGAGTGCATGGGGCAAATTTTTGCATGTTATAGCGCCCCCTAGCAGGTGAGGTATGGCAACCTCTGCGAGCTGCCCCAGACCCTCACAGGGAAGCTGTCTGTGAAGTGCCATCTCATTACATGCAAGTTTTCTTAAGTTAGAGCTCCATATGCGCAAAATTTACTATTGAATTTACGCCCCCTCATTTGATTGGCTTATACTGACTAGGTAGTGAAGAAATTAGCATTTTTGTTGGATACGTTTTAAAGTTCAGACTCTTCTGAACGTTTTGATACCACATATGTGCATGTATGTGAAAAATCCAGGGACTAGTTCGCGCTCAAAAATGTGTGTGATTTTGCACATTATGCAAATTAACTCGAAATCTAAGTGGGCGGAGCTTAATGGTTGTATATTAATTGTCCTATTGAATTTAGTCAAGGAATGTATAGGAACTGGAATTTTGGTTCTAGGACCTACGGTATAGGAGATATGGACAAAAAGTCAATATGGTCTGCTATAGCGCCACCATCAGGCCAATTTGGGTCCCTGTATGGGAATCTGGTCCTTGGGGGTAACTGAACCTTTTTGCCAAGTTTGGGGTTTCTAGGCATTACGGTCTAGGCTGCACAATACGTTTTAGGTCAAAAAATGGGACAAAGAATAAGAAAGAAAAATCCTAACAATTACAATAGGGTTCCCACACTATGTGTGTGTGAACCCTAAATATAGCCGCAAGCGGCGATTGGCGGGTTCACACACAAATAGGCATATTTTGGCCTCAATAGGCAAAAGGAAGCCCAAAAGGTCCTTTAGACCTAAAAGTGAAAAGAAGCTGTTTGGGTTTGGCCAGTGTGTGCTCTACAGATAGTGTGTGATGACATCTGCGTGTGTCAGAAAGGGAGACACAGAAATAGCACATCTGGCTAGGGCTGCATCTATGTGAACAATATAGGAAGGCCTATATTGTGTCTATACATGATTGGGCCTGTATATTACAGACAGAGAGAGATTGAGGGTGCCAGAGACTATGCTTTGTTAATTCACTCCTTGCACACCTTGCACGCCTAACATGACTGCCCGTGTATTCAAAGTATGAATGTAGTCTGCAAAGCCTGGCATTACATGACTGACATGACTGGCATGACTGACATAACTGATATGACTGAAATGACATCACTGGCATGATGAACAAAAGTAATATGACTGATATGACTGACATAACTGGAATGAGTGACATGACTGGCATGACTGTAATGACATGACTGATATGACTGACATGACTTATGTCTGACATGACTGGACTGACATGACTGATATGACTGGACTGAAATGACTGACATGACTGGACTGACATGACTGTTATGACTGGACAGATATGCATACAAACTATACATACATTTAGGTAGAAGTGTGTGTGTGTGTGTGTGTGTGTGTGTGTGTGTGTGTGTGTGTGGTAGTGTATGTACTGAAACTATGACAACATATACTAATACATACATACATAAGTATACATAGAAACTATACATACATATAGGTATAAAGGTGTGTGTGTCTGTGTGTTTGTGTGAGAGAGAGAGACAAAAAAGAAGCCAAATATCAGTTTGTATGAGCATGTGTTAGTCACTGAGATATGGGTGGGTATGGCTAGGGAAGTGTCATTGTGAATGCTATTGGAAGGCCTGCTTGTGCCTGTATGTGTGTGTGCCTGGTTAATAGACACAGAGAGATCTAGGTAGCCAGAGCAATGTTTACTTAGGGCACAGAGATGGGAGGGGGAATGTGGGTGAGAGTGTGAGAGAGACTGAGAGTGTGAGTTTCAGCTTGCGTGCGTGTGAGAAGGAGAAGGTGACAGAGGGACTTTACATGCATTCTTATGCATTGTATATAATACTGCACTGTAGAGCCATACGATAACCGATTTAGATGAAACTTGACAAATTTGTTCAGGATGGGATTCTGAATGGGCTTGTGCATTTTGGTCAGAATTGGGTAAAATATGAAAGAGCTTTAAGAATATGAATATTATATGTATCGATGCTGTCCATTAAAAAAATATTTAGCAGGTATAAGTGTCCTCAAATTCAAAATCTTTGGATTGTTTTTTGATTTCACACTCTGTAGAGTATTATAAGACTTTGCTTGACATGATAGTATGAAAATCCTAGGAGGAGTATGAAAAATGATGATTTCAAACTATTATTAACTGTAAATAAACTGTGCATTTTTTAATAGGACATGTAATGGGAAAATTGTTCGCACTACTGCAAGGAATCAAAAGAGTCCAATTGCATGTTCCCAAGTGGAATTATGTAGGGGATACACTTGCTTTTTTTGCAATAGCGCCCCCCAGTGGCCAATCGACACCCGGCTGGATTATGTCATAGGGGGCGTGCACTTGTCCACACCCAAGAGGTTTCGTGCAGATCGACCAATGGTAAGCCTGTCAAACGCGTGCCGATCACTGATTGGCCGATTACGTCAGCCATTTTGGAAGTATGGCATGTCTGCTTTAGGACCTGGTTTCCAGAGGCCCATAGATGATGTCTGTCAAGTTTCATGTGGATCGGCCAATCTGAGTGCATGGGGCAAATTTTTGCATGTTATAGCGCCCCCTAGCAGGTGAGGTATGGCAACCACTGCGAGCTGCCCCAGACCCTCACACGGAAGCTGTCTGTGAAGTGCCATCTCATTACATGCAAGTTTTCTTAAGTTAGAGTTCCATATGTGCAAAATTTACTATTGAATTTACGCCCCCTCATTTGATTGGCTTATACTGACTAGGTAGTGAAGAAATTAGCATTTTTGTTGGATACATTTTAAAGTTCAGACTCTTCTGAACGTTTTGATACCACATATGTGCACGTATGTGAAAAATCCAGGGACTAGTTCGCGCTCAAAGATGTGTGTGATTTTGCACATTATGCAAATTAACTCGAAATCTAAGTGGGCGGAGCTTAATGGTTGTATATTAATTGTCCTATTGAATTTAGTCAAGGGATGCATAGGAACTGGAATTTTGGTTCTAGGACCTACGGTGTAGGAGATATGGACAAAAAGTCAATATGGTCTGCTATAGCGCCACCATCAGGCCAATTTGGGGTCCCTGTATGGGAATCTGGTCCTTGGAGGTAACTGAACCTTTTTGCCAAGATTGGGTTTTCTAGGCATTACGGTCTAGGCTGCACGATGCATTTTATGTCAAAAAATGGGCAAAAGAATAAGAAAAATAAGAAAAATACCAGCAATTACAATAGGGTTCCCACACTATGTGTGTGTGAACCCTAAAAATTCTAACAAATATAGCCGCAAGCGGCGATTGGAGGGTTCACACACCAATAGGCATTTTGGCCTCAATAGGCAAAAGGAAGCCCAAAAGGTCCTTTAGACCTAAAAGTGAAAAAAAAGCTGTTTGGGTTTGGCCAGTGTGTGCTCTACAGATGTAGAGTGTGATGACATCTGCGTGTGTCAGAAAGGGAGACACAAAAATAGCACATCTGGCTAGAGCTGCATCTATGTGAACAGTATAGGAAGGCCTGCACTTGTCTATACATGATTGGGCCTCTATATTACTGACAGAGAGAGATTGAGGGAGCCAGATACTATGCTTTGTTATTTCACTCCTTGCACACGTAGCACGCCTAACATGACTGCCTGTGTATTCAAAGTATGAATGTAGTCTGCAAAGCCTGGCATGACTGACATGACTGGCATTACTGACATAACTGATATGACTGGCATGACTGGAATGACATCTCTGGCATGACGAACAAAATTAACATGACTGATATGACTGACATAACTGGCATGACTAATGATTTGAAGATTTGACTGACATGACTGATAGGACTGATATGACTGGACTGAAATGATTGGCATGACATGACTTAGATGACTGGCAGAACATGACTGATATAACTGACATGACTGGACTGGCATGTCTGATATGACTGACATCACTGGTATGACTGACATATACTATACATATACTATAGATATGCATACAAACTATACATACATTTAGGTAGAAGTGTGTGTGTGTGTGTGTGTGTGTGTGTGTGTGTGTGTGGTAGTATATGTATTCAAACTATGACAACATATACTAATACATACATACATAAATATACATAGAAACTATACATACATATAGGTATAAAGGTGTGTGTGTCTGTGTGTTTGTGTGAGAGAGAGAGACAAAAAAGAAGCCAAATATCAGTTTGTATGAGCATGTGTTAGTCACTGAGATATGGGTGGGTATGGCTAGGGAAGTGTCATTGTGAATGCTATAGGAAGGCCTGCTTGCGCCTGTATGTGTGTGTGCCTGGTTCATAGACACAGAGAGATCTAGGTAGCCAGAGCAATGTTTACTTAGGGCACAGAGATGGGAGGGGGAATGTGGGTGAGAGTGTGAGAGAGACTGAGAGTGTGAGTTTCAGGCTGCGTGCGTGTGAGAAGGAGAAGGTGACAGAGGGACTTTACATGCATTCTTATGCATTGTATATAATACTGCACTGTAGAGCCATACGATAACCGATTTAGATTAAACTTGACAAATTTGTTCAGGATGGGATTCTGAATGGGCTTGTGCATTTTGGTCAGAATTGGGTAAAATATGAAAGAGCTTTAAGAATATGAATATTATATGTATCGATGCTGTCCATAAAAAAAATATTTAGCAGGTATAAGTGTCCTCAAATCCAAAATCTTTGGATTGTTTTTTGATTTCACACTCTGTAGAGTATTATAAGACTTTGCTTGACATGATAGTATGAAAATCCTAGGAGGAGTATGAAAAGTGATGATTTCAAACTATTATTAACTGTAAATAAACTGTGCATTTTTTAATAGGACATGTAATGGGAAAGTTGTTCGCACTACTGCAAGGAATCAAAAGAGTCCAATTGCATGTTCCCAAGTGGAATTATGTAGGGGATACACTTGCTTTTTTTGCAATAGCGCCCCCCAGTGGCCAATCGACACCCGGCTGGATTATGTCATAGGGGGCGTGCACTTGTCCACACCCAAGAGGTTTCGTGCAGATCGACAAATTGTAAGCCTGTCAAACGCGTGCCGATCACTGATTGGCCGATTACGTCAGCCATTTTGGAAGTATGGCATGTCTGCTTTAGGACCTGGTTTCCAGAAGCCCATAGATGATGTCTGTCAAGTTTCATGTGGATCGGCCAATCTGAGTGCATGGGGCAAATTTTTGCATGTTATAGCGCCCCCTAGCAGGTGAGGTATGGCAACCTCTGCGAGCTGCCCCAGACCCTCACAGGGAAGCTGTCTGTGAAGTGCCATCTCATTACATGCAAGTTTTCTTAAGTTAGAGCTCCATATGCGCAAAATTTACTATTGAATTTACGCCCCCTCATTTGATTGGCTTATACTGACTAGGTAGTGAAGAAATTAGCATTTTTGTTGGATACATTTTAAAGTTCAGACTCTTCTGAACGTTTTGATACCACATATGTGCATGTATGTGAAAAATCCAGGGACTAGTTCGCGCTCAAATATGTGTGTGATTTTGCACATTATGCAAATTAACTCGAAATCTAAGTGGGCGGAGCTTAATGGTTGTATATTAATTGTCCTATTGAATTTAGTCAAGGAATGTATAGGAACTGGAATTTTGGTTCTAGGACTTACGGTGTAGGAGATATGGACAAAACGTCAATATGGTCTGCTATAGCGCCACCATCAGGCCAATTTGGGTCCCTGTATGGGAATCTGGTCCTTGGAGTTAACTGAACCTTTTTGCCAAGTTTGGGGTTTCTAGGCATTACGGTCTAGGCTGCACAATACGTTTTAGGTCAAAAAATGGGACAAAGAATAATAAGAAAGAAAAATTCTAACAATTACAATAGGGTTCCCACACTATGTGTGTGTGAACCCTAATTACAATAGGGTTCCCACACTATGTGTGTGTGAACCCTAAAAATATCACATAAAATCAGCATGAAATAACCTATTCTATGTATCTAGCTTGACTGCCCTCTTGTGGCTGACACGTAGAATGCGTTGATCCACATTCAGTACCATATTGCTGTACCGGGCGATGTCAACATACAGTATGTTCGGTCGTGATGTCGAAACTGCGTCACACATTGCCCTGTTTGTATATTTCAGTAATAGCAATATTCTTACATCTGTGTTTTGGCCGTGTTGTCTAAACAACGTGTTTACATTTGCCCTGTGGTTGATCTACGTTAGACATGCTGCGTATTTGTCAGTATTTTTTTTGTTGTGTTGCTGGTCATTGTCCTGCGCCAATAAATTGTATTGCACATACTCAGTTTAAAATAACGTTTATTTATACCGTACACGTGTGTATCCCAGGCTATTTTTAACTGAATTTAACAGGATTTTTACAGTATCGAGGCACATACAGTTCCAGCTACTTTTAAGATAATTAAGGTAATGTTTTCAGTTACAAGCCCTCATTAAATGTAGACGAACCGTTAAATTTATGTTAGTTGCGTTAAATTCAGTTCAGTTTGATGTAAATATCAACATATCCAACAAAGGCAGCACGACCTTATTGTTCCCTAGTTCACAGCTTTCTTAAATGTTGTAATTTGTTTATAATTAAATAAACTAATAAGTTGACTTGATCAACCAATGACGCAAAACAACGAACGTCTTTATGCCCCATTATAGATTAACAAACATGTCTGGAGAAAATGGGCTGTTTGTGCTCCCCGGACACGCAGGTGAACCGCTATTTCTGCCCGGTAGGCGTCCCTCTCAATCCACTAAACGCCTGGCGCCGCCTCGCGCAGGCGGAACAGCGCGGCGCGCGTGCAGGGGAGGGCTCGCGCGAAGCCGCAACCGCCTCGCGGCGCAACACTGCGATTGGAGAGTTTCGGGAGGTCGGCGCGAGACACGGGAGATATCGGAGCCAGGCACCGCCGAGACATCACGCAGCAGCACCATTAACCTGCAGAGAATTTGGACAAACCTTAGATTATTATAAGAGGAAACGATAAGAAAATAAGGTTGAATAGTTATAATACGAACAATGGGACATAAAAGAGCATTAATATTAATGACTTTGTTGTCCTACTGCGTCTGGAGAGATGTGGAGGTAAGATTCAAGGGCGTGTGTGTAATTCGTGATATAATTTGCAGTGAATGCTTATTTCGCATTAAATGCACGACTGCGACGAAGGTGAGAATGTAGATTGAGATATTCGTTAGGCGTTATCAATTTAATATCTGCGCGACTGACTAAACCCTAGGCAAACTGTTAATTAATTGAAAAATACAAACCGCATCGTGTCCTGTGGGTGGATTAGAGTGATTTGTTTGTCGATGGGCAGAGAGGATCTAAATGGATCTGCTTTAATTTCTCAGGGCGGGGCGTCTGCGTTTCTAGTGTAAAAATGTTTCATTTTTGTTTCTGTTGACGGTATACGGGTCATAAACAGGGACTGAGAGAGTATTGTCTGGTTTATGACAGATATTTTATATGAGTTTGGTACAGCATTGTGCATTGTTAGTGTAACTGCTGCTGTGATCTGGACTGTGTCGCGTTGGACACGCTGGATGCTGAGGTGCGGATTCAGGGGACCAGGAACATCCTGATGCAAAAAACATCATTCTAGATCTAGAGTTCTAAACGTGTCCAGTCTTTCCCCGTCTATACTCACGTCATGCGTAGCTCTTCTTGTCATAGGAAAAGTGTTCGAGGTTTTGGTTGTGATATGCTGCGAGTTGGGGCATGTGTGGTTTCGGCCCTCGGGGTTCCTCTGTGTTCTCGTGCGCCAGTAACGGATGCTCTGATGAAGCTGATGTCTGCAATGATGAAAGTCTTTGGCACAAGATGCTCCTTTACATACACACACACACACGCACACACACACACATACACACACACACACACACACACACACACACACACACACACACACACACACACACACACATTCATATCCTGAGCTTTCAGCATGGGCTAGAAAGTGGTCGAAGCCAGGACAGTTAAATAAAACAGGTGATGATGCTTCGTAAGGGGATCGGCAGCAGGTCGGGTCCGTCTCCCAGACTGCACGTTTAACCGCTATCACGGCTAAATTAGCCACGAGTGTGCCGGGTGGGTAGAGTCTAATCAGGTGTGTTACAGCAGTGAGAGCCCCAACGAAGGACCAGACCTCACTGCCACGGTCTTAAACCAGCAGCTAATATGGGAAACAGGCGGATTTTATGATTTTCAGCTTTCAGAAAGGGATAAAAGGGAAGTTGCGGACGATTTCTGAACTCAAAAGCTCTTCAAGTTTGATGTAACCAATAGCATATGTTAGCCGTTAATGCATCTCAAAGACCCAAACTGCTAACTGTCCTTGAAGTATTTACTGAGAACACTCATGTTCATTTGAGCACCACATGCATATGCTTTGTTAGCCACTAGATTTGAACACCGGAGATGATATGTATTCACCAGAGATGTTATATAGCTGTTGGTGTTAACTACTACAAATTATGTGCTATTTTCCACAGGACAGAGCAACGATCACACATTAGCAGTGGAGGTAATAAACAAAATCTCACCCAGAGCCCATGCTGATTCATTTTGACCAGATGCAAACTGTACAGAGCTCGGTACTTCTTACGAGCTGCCATGAGTTCAATAGCCCGAAGAGCAGGATGCATTCTTCATAGTGCTGTCCTCGGGTGACAGCAGTGTACATTTACAGCACTAAGGAGATGAGATGAGAGAGAGAGAGTGAGAGAGAGAGTGAGAGATAGAAAGAGAGAGAGGCTGACTCAGTCGCGTCTCCCGCCGGGCGCCGGCGTCAGGCTCGGCCTCGGGTTTGCCAGTCTCAGCTTGTGCCGTCCCCAGTCTGACCAGGGCGAGGTGGGTGGGTGTGATCGGGGTGGGTGGGATCAGGGTGGGTGTGATCCGGGGTGGGTGTGATCAGGGTGGGTGTGATCCGGGGTGGGTGTGATCAGGGTGGGTGGGGTGTGGGGTGGGTGTGATCCGGGGTGGGTGTGATCAGGGTGGGTGGGGTGTGGGGTGGGTGTGATCCGGGGTGGGTGTGATCAGGGTGGGTGGGGTGTGGGGTGGGTGTGTTTAGGGTGGGTGGGGTGTGGGGTGGGTGTGATCAGGGTGGGTGGGTGTGATCAGGGTGGGTGGGGTGTGGGGTGGGTGTGATCAGGGTGGGTGGGGTGTGATCAAGGTGGGTGGGTGTGATCAGGTGGGTGGGGTGTGGGGTGGGTGTGATCAGGGTGGGTGGGGTGTGGGGTGGGTGTGATCAGGGTGGGTGTGATCAGGGTGGGTGGGGTGTGGGGTGGGTGTGATCAGGGTGGGTGGGATGTGGGGTGGGTGTGATCAGGGTGGGTGGGGTGTGGGGTGGGTGTGATCAGGGTGGGTGGGATGTGGGGTGGGTGTGATCAGGGTGGGTGTGATCAGGGTGGGTGGGTGTGATCAGGGTGGGTGGGGTGTGGGGTGGGTGTGATCAGGGTGGGTGGGGTGTGGGGTGGGTGTGATCAGGGTGGGTGTGATCAGGGTGGGTGGGGTGTGTGGTGGGTGTGATCAGGGTGGGTGGGGTGTGGGGTGGGTGTGATCAGGGTGGGTGGGGTGTGGGGTGGGTGTGATCAGGGTGGGTGTGATCTGGGTGGGTGGGGTGTATGGTGGGTGTGATCAGGGTGGGTGGGGTGTGGGGTGGGTGTGATCAGGGTGGGTGGGGTGTGGGGTGGGTGTGATCAGGGTGGGTGGGGTGTGGGGTGGGTGTGATCAGGGTGGGTGTGATCTGGGTGGGTGGGGTGTATGGTGGGTGTGATCAGGGAGGGTGGGGTTCATCCACACACAGGAGTAGATCTAACTCAGCGATGGCTCCCTCGCCGTTTCCTCCTCCCGTGTGGCGCGGCGGCTGGGCGGTGGGGCTGGGCTAGCGAGTCCAGCGTGCCGGCTTCCCGGCTGGGAGGGGCAGCAGCTGCTCGGGGCCGTCCGGACGGGGGGGGGGGTGACTCATCAGCACAGGCATGTACGCCGCTTTGAAGGCGTCTGGCGTCACTTCAGCCTCTGCGGTGAAAGTCGACGCTAAATCCAGGTCATAAAATACAATAGGCCTGTTGTGAAAAACAAGATGGAGATCAAAAACAGTTTATGCACCGCTAATGGTCTGAGAACGAACAAATAAAAGATGGAATTCAGGTCTCCACGATATGGATAAAATATTATATTGCCTTTCTATTGTTACATATTGTGAATGCGATATGCCCTGCAGTATAATAGTACACATTTGTGAATTCAGGAGGTGGCAGTACTAAAGACTAGCCTGCATTACTTTAACCAAAATTATTTACTATTATTAACAAATTGTATTATTGTTGTTGGTTGGATCATGTAAAAGCTTCACTAGAGATGCAGAAAACTTTAGTGCCATTGGTGTATTGCAACTCCAAAACACACACACACACACACACACAGATTCACACACGCACACACACACACACACACACATGCACACACACACGCATGCACACACGAGTCTGTTTCTTAGAAAACGATAAGAGCTCTACAGATTCATTTTCATCCAAACGCGCCTTATCTGGTGACACTTGGGTTTTCCGAGCCTGGGAGCAGGACCTGCGTCAGCACCCGAGAGAACGCCAGCACGTCACCCCGCGCTGTTAGCATGATCTCCACTTCTGCCTAATCAGGATGAGGCACAAACCCCATTTCCAGTTGCCTCCACACTGACAAGTCGTGTTCTCAGGGCTAAGAGGATTAATGCATTTATTATTACAACTATAGTTATATATATTGCTGTATGCCTAAGTTTATTAGCATTAAACCTATCTTGTTATTGGGTGATAATTCCCGTGTAGTAAGTGTATTAGTGGGATTACCGCTCCAGTGAAGAACAATGACAGTTTGCTTTGGCTTCTGTCTGGCTGTAACGTCCAGATTAAACACCCAGAACACGCTGGCAGTCTGCGCCAGAAAATCAGCCGGCCTGCCGTAATTTCCTCACCGCGTGCAATTTACTCTCGCCTTTGTGTGCCGTTTTATTCTTATAAAAATAGCCGGATCGCAAACCATCGAGCCTCCGCTGCTTGCGACGTTTCTTTCTTCACATCTCGGCACGTAATGGCCAGACCGTCGTGTTTAGCCAGGGACGGCCGTGAGGAACCTTGCTCCCGTGCCTTTGTGAGGGCCGGCTGTTATTTTTCCCTTTGTGCTGTTTTGATGTGGTGTGTATTGTGTAATTACACCATTCACCTTTAATTATGCAATGTAAAAGGATCATTTGGTGAAGGTTCTGCAATGTCTGGGACCTTTTCTGGTAGATGAAGGAAAACGCATTAAACAATGATTTTATTATATCATTTATCATATTATATATCATATTATTTGAAGGATATGATGTACATGTATGTATGTTTATGATATATGAGTATATACGTAACTAGAAGACAGATAAGTTCTATCAGCCGTCCAGAGTAATACATCAACGTCAAAGAATGTTCATTGTTTTTCCTGTATTTATCAGAAAAAGTCCTACACATCTTATACAAAATGGTTATATATTATAAGGAAAGCTGATTAGTCATGTTGTAATGAGTATAGTTATAATGTGATGTGTAAAGTTCGTCATCACATGGATGGAAATGTACTGTTTTGGAGGGGTGCAGCCCTGTACCATCTAACAACCAACAATAGTAAAATGATAGAATGGCAGATTGATAGAATGGTAAAACGATAGAACGGTAGAACGATAAAAAGGTCACATGATCAAATGACAAAATGATAGAATGGCAGAATGCATAACTTGTTTGTGCAGCCTGCGCAAATCCTGCAGGATTCATTAGCAAAGAAAACATACGCCCACTGTCCATGGCGCCGTCCCCGGACACCTGACAGGGACGTATTATGTCTTGCGACCTGTGAAACTGAAAGCTGGCGTGTGGCTTACCCTAGATCTACACCCTAGAACACACCGCACGCAGTCATGTAGGCTGAAGGCGAAATCACGGCAGCAGACACCGATGGCAGCTTCGCCACCGAGAGAACTCAGACAAGCCTCCTGGGTCACATGTCCAAACATGTTCTAACAGTGGGAGAGACGGTGGAAAGAGTGAAAGAAAAAGAATTTCCTTAAAAACTCTCACTCCAACTACCTTGACTTCACATTATTACCCAGTGCACCCCTTTCGCGGACATGATAAGCTCTGGAAAGAATGATGAGAAGACACATTTGGGTGATGGGTGGAGATCGTGGGGTGTGGAGACGGATGGGATGGAGGAGGGGGCGGGGCTGGGCGTCCCAGTGAACCTATGGGATGTGACTCTCGGCGGTTTGTCCCTCCCCCGCCGGGGTGGAGCAGGAGGACGGCTGCTGGTTGCAGGGCAGGAGATGTGCTGAAGCGGAGATGCCTGCTCCAGACAGCCAGCTCCCCTCCGCCTCTCTCTGCGTCTAATTAATTTCCAAGCTGCGGGATAATCGGGTTTCCGCTAATGTTTTCCAGTGCGCTCCACTTGCGGCTGTTCGCATGGGCCGTGGGGCATGAAAAGCCATGTCGTCACCCCGTCTTCACCCCCACCCCACCCCCTGCCTCCACCCTCCCCACCCGCCCACCCCTCTGGCCGTGACCTTGCTTCTGTCGGCTCGCTCAGGTCCATAAGTCACTGTACCAAGGCTCAGTGGTCATCACCCATCCAGTTAGGGGATTATCTTCTGGCATGGCTGGTTCATCTGCATTTATCTCCTTCTTACGTTATCAAGGGGATCAGGGGCTCTTGTTGGATCCCAATGATATGGGATTAAAAACTCATCTCATTACACTGAGCCTGAATGTCCATAGTACAGATTGGATCTGAGCACAGCAGCGCACGCATCAGGCCTGGCCAACCAATCAAATGCAAAGGCTCGTTAAATTAAGCAGCGGGGCATTATTGTTTCCCAGGTGATACGCTACCCACAATGCCTTCACGGCAGAGACTAAGCAGGAGCTGTTATCGCTCCAGGAGTCGGGAAGTCAAAGGACTGAAAACAAGGTGGCCTTCCCACCAGCAGGATTTGGCCAAACAGCCTGTGTAAGTTTGTGCAAGAGAGAGTAATTAGTTTGAGAAAAGCCAGCTCTGTTCTGACCTTTAGTGCGGAGAGGCTTGTGGGATATGTCACCATGTGACTCGCAGACACGTGGCTTTGTTGGACGGACACAGAGAGAGGCCAGCAAGTTCATAGGAAAGATTCTGACTGATAGAGCAAAGAGGGAAGATTCGGGAGGGGAGAGGGGAGAGAGGAGGGGAGGAGAGAGGAGAGAGGAGGGGAGAGAGAGGAGGGGAGGAGAGGAGAGGAGAGGAGAGGAGAGGAGAGGGGAGAGAGGAGGGGATGAGGAGAGGAGAGGGGAGGGAGGAGAGGGGAGAGGAGGGGAGGAGAGGAGAGGAGAGAGGAGGAGAGGAGAGGAGAAAGGAGAGAGGAGGAGAGGAGAGGGGAGGGAGGAGAGGGGAGAGGAGAGAGGAGGAGAGGGGAGATGAAAGGAGAGGAGAGGAGGAGAGATGAGGGGAGAAGAGAGGAGAGAGTTACAGAGGGGACAAGCAGGAGCTGGTGTCTGAGGAGAAACCCTAAACCTCGGGACCCGGGGCTGCACGCTCGGACCATTTGATGGCTGTCAGAGATCACGGTGTCTCTCGGCAGAGGCCTGCTGGGAGATGCACGCCCGGGGGAGATGTCAGGAGGGCCGTGAGGCGGTACAGCACACCGTCACCACAACACCGAGGGATCATGTTACACAAAAGAACTCCAGTGGAACACGGCACCTTGGCTGATCTTTAAAAAGGCATTCTACACGAAACATTTCCAGCGAATATGATAGATTATGGTTTCATAAATTCTTCTGTGAACCCTTATATGTTGTTGTTGTTTTTTACATATGTATGTTCGTCCTATTTGCATATGTTCGTCTAATTTGCATAGCAGGGCCTCAACATTATATTTTTACAGATAAACTGCCATCCTTTGTCCATGTGGTTTTGCACCAGCAGGATTAGTCAGACAAACAGGCCTCTAGATACCTGACTGACTTATGAAACACGGCTGGTCAGACCAACTCCATGGGCCCAGAAGCACATCTGTCTGGTTCTCTGCACTAAGTGGAGCAAGGCTGGCGACTACAGCCAAGAAATGATGGATGATGGATCATGTGGACAGATTAAGGGCAGCCGCAAGATGAAAACTTTCACTTCGAGAAACAAGTACTGGTGCATGGTGGGCCTGTGAGACTTTTTAAAGTCAGGGGGAAGGGGAAATAAATAAATACAGTTGTGATCAAATTTATTCAACCCCCAATGCTGCGAAGGGTTTTATGGAATTCAGTGCACATTTGTAATTGTGTTCATAATGAAATCTTACAAGGACTTGTTAAAGAACTAAATGCAACTAAGATAGCATCAAATTTTTTTGTCATAAAGTATTAAATGGCCTTTTTGTGATTTCTTCATTGACACAATTATTCAACCCCTTGACGACTACCACTCCTAAGAACAGAGGTTCATTCCAGTGTTTTCCATCAGGTATTGAAAACATCTGTGGATGTCAACGAGCAGCAATCAAGCATGATAAGCACCAATTAGGCAGATTTAAAAGGACTGTGATACTCAGCTCCTTCTAGACATCTACTGGTGTGTTTCCAAGCATGGTGAAGGCAAGAGAATGGTCCCAGAAGACAAGAGAAGAGGTTATTGCTCTTCACAAGAATGGCAATGGATATAAAAAGATTGCGAAGTTGTTAAATATTCCAAGAGACACTATCGGAAGTATCATTCGCAAGTTCAAGTTAAAGGGCACAGTGGAAACGTTACCTGGTCGTGGCAGAAAGAAGATCCTGACCGCGACTGCTGTGCGCTACCTGAAGCGTAATGTGGAGAAAAATCCCCGCGTGACTGCTAAGGAACTGAAAAAAGACCTGTCAGATGTGGGCACTGAAGTTTCAGCTCAGACAATAAGGCGCGCACTGCATAACGAAGACCTCCATGCCAGAACGCCCAGACGCACCCCCTTGCTGACTCCAAAGAACAAGAAAAGTCGACTGCAGTATGCCAAAAGTCATGTGGACAAGCCACAAAGGTTTTGGAACAGTGTACTGTGGTCAGATGAAACTAAATTAGAACTGTTTGGGCCAGCGCTATGTTTGGAGAAGGAAGAACCAGGCTTATGAACAAAAGAACACCTTGCCTACTGTGAAGCATGGCGGGGGGTCAATTATGCTTTGGGGCTGTTTTGCTTCTAATGGTACAGGAAAGCTTCAACGTGTGCAGGGTACCATGAATTCCCTTCAGTACCAGGAGATCTTGGAGGAAAATGTGATGGAGTCAGTCACAAACCTGCGGCTTGGGAGACGTTGGACCTTCCAACAGGACAATGATCCGAAGCACACATCCAAGTCCACTAGAGCATGGTTGAACATGAAAGGCTGGAACATTCTAGAGTGGCCATCGCAATCACCAGACTTAAATCCAATTGAGAACCTCTGGTGGGACCTAAAGAAGGCAGTTGCAGTGCGCAAGCCTAAGAATGTGACTGAACTGGAGGCTTTTGCCCATGAAGAATGGGCTAAGATACCCATAGGTCGCTGCAAGACACTTGTGTCAAGCTATGCTTCACGCTTGAAAGCTGTCATAACTGGAAAAGGATGTTGTACTAAGTACTAAAAAATAATGTCACTAGGGGGTTGAATAAAACTGATAATGATGTGAGCACAATAAAGACATTTGTGGTTATTCCATCATAAATATTATGTTATGTTTGTCTAATTTATAAGTGCCTCTTTGATATAATTGTAAATAAGATGACTGAAATGATCAAAATCAATGTCAAACTGGCCAAAACACTTTATTTCAGTGGGGGTTGAATAAATTTGATCACAACTGTACATATACAAAACATCCAGTGGGTGGCAATTGGTTAGAGGTGGACCGAAGGCGTTGCTTTGTTCTGGGTGTTTAGCCTGGTTTAGATGCATGAAGGCTCGGGCTTGCCGGTGCCTCTGGGCCCTGTGGCCTTCGCGAAAGGTGATCATGCCAGGCAAATAAACGGAGATTTGTGTGTGATTTGGTTATCGCTGGGCAGCCAAGAGCTTGCGCGTGTGACAGTGGCTTGCTGGGGGAACGGCAGAAGCCTGTTCTAACGACCTTGCCTGATCAGATTTTGGCTCTTCGGGGATAAAATGAAAAAAACTGGCTTTATCCAGTCCAGAAAACAGTGTCTTTGCAGATGCATCAGGAACAGTGGTCCCAGGATATTGGAAGCTAGGGCACCTGGCAGAGTTTGGCAAAAGAAGGTTTGTAAAGTGAGCTACACAGAAGCCTCACCCGTGATGTGTTTTTGGTTTCAAACAGCTGTGCTGCTCTGCGTGGATAGGGTCAACCACCGGGCTGGGGGGGCAGGGGGGTGGTTTGCGGTAGGGGGATAAACTAAAGCACCTATCCGATATCTTCCATCGGATCTTCTGCAAAGCTCCTACAACCCCCCGCTGGCCGATGTATGACTCATTAGACAGAGCCACAAGGTCCCAGGTCTGCCTTTAAGTAAGTGGGTGTTTCGGTTTGGTTTGAAGTGTCGCTCAATTCGGACGTTCGATCAGGCGGATGCCCAGGGTGACGGGGGCCCATTTGGGGGCTCCGGGGCGGCCAGGTGTTCCTCGGGTGGATGGGACAGCCCCGCCCCACAGCGCCGCTGTTTTCATAGCCTGCCCCAGTGCTAACTGGTCTCCCTGCAGAATTAGCAAGGACAATGTGTGCCACACTTATGAATGTGCCCCCCTCCCACACACACAGCTGTCATTTTCCTTCTAACACACACACACACCCACACACACACACACACACACACACACATACATATGCACACACACATAATGTTAAAAAATATGACAGGCTGGTGCAGCTTTATCAATTATGCAGAGAGCCTCAGAAGGGACCGGACTGCTGCTTGTTAGATCAGGTTGGCTACTCTTTATCACGCCACTCTCCTCTCCCCTCTCCTCTCCTCCTCTCCCCTCTCCACTCCTCCCCTCCTCTCCTCCCTTGTACTCCAGCCAAGCGTTCATCTGTCCCCCTATTCCAACCTTCTCTTCCTACCTCCTCTGTGCCTTTCTAGCTTCCCTCTCTCCCTCCTCTCCTTCTCACTCTTATAATACCCCTCTGCTCCTCCTTTCTTTTCACTCCTCTTGTGCCTTTTTTCCCCCCTAACTCCCATTTCTACGTTGGTTTCCTCTTCTGCTGCCTCTGCCACTTCCTTCTCCTGTTTTTTTCATGCTCCCACTTTGTCTTCTTATGAAATATTTATAACTCTCTCCCTCTGAGTCTCTCCTTCTCCCTCTCAGTCTCTCCCTCTCTCTCCCTCTCTCCCTCTCCATCTTCCACAGGCTCTGTCAGTCCTGTCCCCTCCTTCTCAGAGACCAGCCTTCCTCACAGAGATCTATGCACCATTGTTCCTTGTCTCTCGGGCCATTACGTTGTGGTCCCTTGTAGGGTGGCCACTTTAATAACCCCTAAAACGAGGTCATCAAACCCCACAAAAGGAGGATAAGACACATGGCACCACAACTCACTGAACTAGCTAACCTAGCTGATCTAGGTTGATCTAGAAAACTAATACAAAATAAATGCTGCACTCACAAAACCTTGTGCTCAAAATATTAGTGGACTAATCATTCTTACGTGATCGCAGTGATCCATACTATACACAGATCAGCCTTCTTCTGGATTGTTGTCAGTGGTACTACAGGAATATAGTCGAACGTGTCCCTTATCTATTATTATCAACATTTACATGTAGGCTTTTATATTATATATATGGATTTATCACGACTCGTAAGTAAATGTTTAAAGCTTTGCAGGTATTTGCTTAGACAAACTTACGACCCGAATGATCAGAGTAACAGGGGAAAGAACCCAAGCTCACAAATACAATAACCCACGATCAGAACACAGAAAACCAGGAACTAAATACCAAATGATAATGAGACACAAACCAGAAACAGCTGAGATGGCAAATGAAGGCAGGAATATACAAAAGAAAGTGTGGTGGACTGGAGGGGGCGGAGCCAAGCTTGACAGGTTTATCATAGTGCTTTTTTGATCGTTTTTTATTAGCTGCATTGCTGTTTTATGTTAGCTTTACAGCTACAGGCTTGAGGTAAAAGTTCTTATTGCTGCCCTGTAATCACTTCCTATAGGTCACATGTGGCAAAACACAATGAGAAGGGGAAGAGCGGCCTAGAAAAATCTCACCCAGCCGTATTCTTCTTTTTTAAATAACATTTTTATACATAGTCCAAGAACTCTATCTATAAAGCTGCAATTCAGGTTATAGGAAGGATTGTAAAATGGAAAGGATTTTTAAAATAATACCCACTACGTAACGTGATGAAACCATGGTGCAGCTAGGGGCACGCCAGCGTATCGCCTGAAACTACTGCTGAACAGGAAAGAGCACGTTGTCAGTAACCCCTACTGTTCTCATGGACCCCACTGCAGTTGTCCAGAAAACACATTTGTACACAGCAAAAATCCCCAAATCTCCAGTGTTGGCTTGACACAGTGTGGCAGATAACGTGTAGGCGCTTATACGTCCAGCTGAACACAAGCGGATGTGGAGTTCATTCAGTGCAGTAGATGTTCATCCAAAGCTGGAACCACAGGGATTCACCCAAAGCTGATTTTCAGAAGAGCCCATGTAGCGTGGCCTCTGAGAAGATGTGAAATGGTGTGTCAGAGATCACATCCCAATTAATCAACCACAAACTAGCAAAGCCTCTTTTTAAATGCATTATTTCCAAGCACAACTAGCCTAGTGTGCTGGTAAATAGAGAAAGTATACTAGTAATTGGAGATTGATGCTTGAAATGTTTTTTTTAATAAGCTCTTTGCTCTTTGTGGCATTCAGAGGTTTGTGAATTTGAATGATGGTAAGAAATAAGGACAGCAGTAGCATTGCTCTGGCTTATCCTGATTACAACAGTGTGCACAGTTGGTATACTGCGGTTTTAGTAAATTAAATTCAAATCATACACAATGAAAGGTTGTTTTTAAGATTTGGGGCTCTCAAAAGACACTAAGCTAGATCTCAGCTGGTCTGCCTAAGCAGTATGAATCATGACTGGGCAATCAGTCACACATTTGCCTCTGATGTAATTGGTGATTTAATAGGCAAATAAACAATATGCAAAAGTAGAAACTGCCCCCTCAGTGGACGACATGACTGACCTATTGGATATAGAAAAGGAAGCAAAGGCACGTTATCATTCTGAAGTCAGGGTGAAGGGAAGAGCAAGAGAGGGAGAGAGAACGACAGCACTAGAGAATGAAAGGGAGAGAGAGTGAGAGATGCCTCATTTGTAATCCTGCAGGGAACTGGTTGCTACGGTAACAGGGAAGGTAGCCATCTCTGGTGGGAGGTGTTGCCACAGCAACCGGCCTCTGCGGCCAAGTGATGCTGCTAAACAGTGAAGGTATCGGTGGGCGGGTTAGGGGGCTAGACCGGGATAAACAATGGACAACAGCTCGAAGTTAAAGTCTGGTGCAGGTTAACAGACAGAGTTGTGTGTGTGTGTGTATGTGTGTGTGTGTGTGTGTGTGTGTGTGTGTGTGTGTGTGTGTGTGTGTGTGTGTGTGTGTGTGTGTGTGTGTTGAGGGTAAAACGTGCACGTGTCACCACGCCAATCATAATGTGGCAGGATGCTAATTAGGCCCAATGCAAGTGAACAAAGGGATGAGTGGGCCATGAGACAGGGGATCCCCCTCCCCCTGGCCCCTCCCTCTCCTCCTGGCCCCTCCCCCATACCCCCTAGAGTGCATGACTGCAGCCCAGCTGCCTCCATTAGCATCCTCCCCACCCCAACATGGAGTCTGTGCCTCCCTGTGCCACCACGACTCGGCTCCCAGAGCTAAAGCCACGGGCACGTTAGCCTTCCAATGCTAGCAAACGGGTTTTAGCATAAATCAATGCTACACGATCTGCCTAATATAGCGCTGTGTTATTGAAAGACTGTACAAAGGGGACAGTCTGTGATATTGAGCTGGGTTTTAAGTGCCATCCTGTGAAGCAGGTTGTCGGTTTATAGCCCTCAGAGTAAGACTGGGAGGTTTCCCGATTAGCAGAAAGGGTACGATAAACCACAAGCACTAGCAGTGAGCTTATTGTACATATTAAAGTGTGTTTTAAGCTTGCGCTATTGAGTGCACATGCAGTTGCCACTTGTCTTACAATGTTTTATGCTTGCTGGGATAATTTGTGGAAAAACAAGCCGAGTTAATAAACTGCCTCGTTCAGGATTAAAAAGCCAGGCGTTGAAAAACGAGGGTATTAGCCACTTTCACCGCTCCAAGGTTTGTCCTCCCCTGGGTGCCGTGAAATGAATGTTGTGTTCCCTGGCCTCTGCTCACACTTCCATATCATTTCCCCAACTCTCTCCCTCCCCAGACCGAGTTTTTTCAATTCCACCGCTCCTGCCTGGACTCGATTACTTTGACTCTGTCCCCTGAATGCTTTTTTTCAGAGCAAATCACTTGGCCCAAAAATGGCACAAGACATATAGATAATACACACAGACACCAAGATAATCTCAAATAGACTGAATGTCGGTGCATAGAGTACCCCATAATGAAAGAATGCCATATTGTGACTGTAAAGAACCCTGACTACAGCAGTACATAATTTAAACGGTACCCAAAAGTCATCATATGAAATGGGCGTTTTCTCTTTTGATCTAACAGATAACAAAAAACAGTTCACGAAGATTTATGTATGCATTTATGCATGATCCTATAATTATCCTCTAAGTAGCATTTGCATGGAAGCAGCATGTGTATAGCATGTCGCAGCATGTGGCTCTGTATGCTTGAGCACTGTGAAAATGAGGACGACATACAGTGGGTTGTGAGGAAGAGTGGCGAGGGAGCGATGCGGCCGCTCGGAGAGGACTGGCGAGACCAAGCCGTACTGCGGTCGTGCTGCGCTCCTCTATCGACATGCGCCACATGCTCCGAAAACGAGCCCACCAGCCAGCCACATCCACACGCAGAGAGAGAGAGAGAGAGAGAGAGAGAGAGGGAGAGGGAGGGAGAGAGAGAGAGAGGCAAGTAAAAAAGACAATAATGAGCACACGCCCTGCCGGTGCTTCTTTTACGAGAGTGAGCGGAGGGTCTCGAGGGGGAAGAGTGGCTGCAGCTTCAGAGAGCGAGTGCATCAGAGCCGAGACGGAGACACACGAGCAGAGAACGAGAAACAAATATGGAAGTAGGAGAGGGTGGGGGAGGCCATCTTACTGAACCTCCAAAAGGAAACCGAATCTGAGGGACCAGCTGAAGTGTGTATGGCACCGATCGAACCTGCGAGCGCGGATGAGATTGGGTTCTTCGGTGGGCTAAACCCCTTTCGACCCATCGTGCTGTTAGAGGGAAATTATTTGATGGCTGTTTAGCTCTTTCATCAAATTGATGGAGTGGTGTTAAGCCCACATCCTGAACGAACAACGTCCCTGTGCTGTACACCTGCATGTTTACTGAGACAGATATAAAAAACAAGGGAAAGAAAAGAACAGGGAGGAGAAGTGCCCTGAGTCGGCTTTAATCCCCCAAATCCAATCTCATGCAATTCCCTAATCTGCAATAACCTGCAAAGAACTGCATGTGATTTTCCAAAGTAGGATTAGCGTTTTGCCAAGCCACACATCCCCACATATGGGCCCTGGGATGCAGACATGTGACGCCTGTTTGAGGGATAAGGGAGTGGGGTGAATGTGGGGGGGATAATGGCACTGACACAGGCTCTGCTATTTTGCGGAACTACGATACCTTGATTCCTCGACAGCTATCCGTGGCTTTGCAATCAGCAACTGAAAAGCTGTAATTATAATGGTCTGTTTGTATTAACAATCAGGCGTGTTCTTCCTGGCTGTCATGTTGCGCAGGTGCACAGGTTTAACATGGATTGGTTTAGCGGGGGAGTTTGGGAGAAATGTTAGTATGGAGGGCACAGTGAATAGAGAGAGGGGTCTCTTTGGTGGCTAAACCTGTCTGAAGAAACACTACCCTCGCTTACAGCAGCTTTAAGGGATAGTTCATCCAAAAATGCTAATTTGCCTAACAGGCCCACATGGTGAAATTGTATAATCACAGTCCTTTTGGACAGAGCTAAAAAAAACATCTCCTTAGTTTCTGGTTTTTCTGATTTTGTCCTAAGAAATCTACTAGGAGCCTGTAGCCCATGCATCTGTAAGCCTGCTTCCACTTCCTTTTCGGGAATTCTATTGTATTCATATGACATCGTGTAGTACATTACTGTCCATCTGATTTATATGTTCCATTGTTCTGTTCTGCAGAACTTCCCAGTTTTGAATGAACTCCAGATTCATTGGCGTCCACCTGGACTTGCAAGAACACTGCAGGTGTAATTTCCGCACTGGGGAGTTCTGCATGCTGAGGAATATTTTCTGGCACCTCCAAATTCAGACATGTTTCAAACACATGAATGTGATTCTTACAGCTGACTCCTCTCACACAAAAGAAGCCCATGCTGTTCTAGACAAATCTCCCATTTAAGATGTTCCCATTGATCTCAGCACGGGGAGCCTCCAGTGGTTGCTAAGGGATGGGTCTGACAGAGTGCACACGTTCAACCAAGCAAGAGGACATAGCCGGTTGAAGCGGGCCCTTTGCAAACGTTGTCGGAAGGGATTATGTTGTTGGTGTAGGATTACGCTGGCTCAAAGACAATGTAAAACCACAGATAGTGCCGCAGAAGCCCCTGAGGCACCTGTCATATGCCCACCCCACCCTCACCCCGCTTCTGTAAGCAGAATCTCACATACCATGGGTTGTCTAGTCCGCACCACGCTTGGGTTCACCAAGTGGCGGTCCCCGCCGAAGGCCTGGCTGTGAACCCCTCCCCAACACCCTCGGCTCCGCCCACAATCCACCCAGCTCCATTGATTGGATCTGCTGGACAGGTAACCGCCAGCGCGACTGAATACGGGCGAGCGGGCCCTCAGCCGGACCTGACGCTGGGAGAGGCCGGGCGTTTCTGTAATTGGCTTCTCCATTGGAGAATTCATGGAGAACGCTGCCTTCCCTCCAAAACAGCAGGGTGCCTTCACACTGTCTAATGAAGCTGGAAACTTGGAAAACATATCTATGGCCATCAGATTCCTCTTCATCTGCTGTTATCATCAACCTTTGTTTAGAAATTCCCTTTTAACCACTGATAAATAAATTACATACTTGACATGGTTCTTAATATTTTATAGAATATTACTTGTACCATGTTTATTGTTCTTTAAGAATAGCATGAACACCACCTCTGATTCACTTTTTAGGTGTAGCTGGGTCTTTTAAGATCATGGTATTGCACATGACATTTAGAAGGAAGGTGGATCAAAGCTATTCTTAAGTGGAAAATCTCTCTGAAATACCAGCTTGCAGTGTTACCAAAGAAAGTCCAACGTAAGCTTTGGCAAAGCCCAGAAGTATCTGTAGAGGAGCAGTTAAGACTGTCTGGCACAGAGTACGCCAGTTGTAAATGATTTTAGTTTACGAACGTGGTCATGTGCTGTTCAAGGTTTCTTACATTTCAACTTTGCACAATGTATGGTTTAAAAGAAACTGTGAGTGAAAGTCACATGAACGCGTAGTGAAGGAGCTGGAGGAGTCTCGTGCGTGGAAAGATGCTAATGACCAGCTCCATCCTCCCCGAGCAGATGACGTGGTCACGTGATCGGGGCTGGAAGGCGATGCTGTGCCCACTTCACGTGTGATGAACCGCCATGCCTACGGACCGTGTGATCAACAGTGAATCATATCGTATCATCACAGTCCGTGAGGGAGGCAGGCAGAGAGAACTGCCATGGGATTTGTTTGTCTGATTTATTTTTAACGTATTGCATACAACTCATTAGTATATTATATATTAGTAATTATTATTACTATATTGTAATCTTATAAGTATCATTACTAATACTATTAGGGTAGAAACAGTGGTACAATATCCATATGCTTCCAGCCCCAGCAATCATTCAAGAGGCATTGTGATTAATGAGTCTGCTTGTATTTTTTATGCACTTTCCTGCTTTAGCTACGTTTAGCTATGTCACTCCAGACTTCGAGGGGCTTTTCCTGCATGGGAAGTCTTGTTTGAGAGTAAGCGGGCTGTTGAACTCCGGCAGGGAGACCTTGAGAACAGAGAGCAGCGGGTGCCTAATCAAGCAGCCCCAGAATGAACCGTGTCTCAGTCTGAATGGAAGTAATTGAATTGCCCCGAAATGAAAAAGTCCCTTTGTGTGCAGGGAGAGAGAGAGGCAGGCTTGCCCATGTCATCCTTGATGTCGCAATTATTCTATAAAAAGGAAGCGAATTTCGTTTACGTGGGGCGAACGACAGGCCCTGTAATAAGTGCCTAGGTTTGAATGACGGATGACGATCTTAAAGACAAGATGGGACATTGTACGGTGTTACAAATAGAATTCTTCGTCATAAATCTTTGGATTTTATATGAAAGTTTCAAATAATAAAGCTTTGTCTTCAGATCTATTGTTCTGTTTATCTGTTAAGATGCGTCTTTGTGCATTGTGTGTTGAATGTGTTGGCGATTAAGTTAGGATCCCGCTGAAGCGTGGTGACTTTGTTTTGATATTAGCGAGGACGAGCACGAATCGAGCAGCTGCGAAGGAAGCGGTTGTTAGCGGTGAGTCAGGCTCCACGCCCTCCGCACGTCTGCGACTGTCAGCGCGGAGGAGTGGAGGAGAGAAATCCCAGCACCGGGGCGGGCTGTGGGCATGGCGGTGCTGGAAGGAGCCCGAGACTGCTGGGACTGTTACGTGGGAGCATCCTGGCGTCACATTACGGCCTCGTCACGGTGTGCTGAGGGGAAGCTGCGGGCTGTGCACGAATCAGTCCCTAAAACCCCCCGCCACCTACCGAACACACCTCAACCAGCATAAAGAATCTGGACATGTGTGTAATGTGTTGAGTCTTCTGACACATCTGAGCACTCCTCACAGTTAAGAACAGCAGAGTAACCGCTCGAGACAGA
>NC_135226.1:9110607-9150607 GCF_052324685.1 Brachyhypopomus gauderio
AAAACCCATGGAATATCTCCAAATTAAGGATATAATGACCAGCGGTCAACTGGTACAAAGACAAGGCATATATAGGCAAACAAACGACCCTCAGGTGAGACGGATCACGGGCTCCGCCCACCTGAGGGACGCACATGACGTCACCAAACAACAACAACAGCCGCTGTGGACGGAGGCGGCCAGTAGGGGGCCGCCTCACCGTGACACTTCCAATAATTTCCATTTTAACTATTCATTTAGATCAAGGCATTTTCCATTCAACATTATATTCTAGGTCCTCCAGTAATGGTGCCTATTTTTCTCATGTTACAGTGTATAAATATTATAGTTCTCACAGTTCCACCCACGATGACAAACCTAAAATCGGTCCTCTCTGTAAGCAAATGTTTCTCTTCATAGTATTTTACAAAACCCCTTTAGGAAAAGTGGTGTGTAGGCAACCATAGGTGGGTGGGAAGTGAAGCGCTGACCAATCAGACCCAGCCCAGTGGCTTCTGTCCCCTCCCCTTTTCTCCATGTGCTGGGTCGATGTACCTAAGTGGCCTAGCAGTCAATGAGCTTGTATTGGTACCTGACTGCAGCTCAGGGTTAGCATGCGCTCTGACTGTACGGGTGTCCCGGGGGCCCTCATCCAGGATCGACAAATACACCCCGGATCAATAGCAACATCCGAGAGAGGAGACGGGGACGGGAGGAGGGAGAGGAGGAGCAGAAGGAACTAGGAATGGAAAACAGGCAGAGGGAGAAATGAAGCAGATGAACCAATGAACATGGCTGTGAGGGTGTGAGGGCTGTGAGGACCATGAGGGTGTGAGGGTGTGAGAACCATGAGGGCCGTGAGGGTGTGAGGGCCGTGAGGGTGTGAAGGCTGTGAGGTGCTGTGAGGGTGTGAGGACCATGAGGGCTTGTGGCACAGCACGAGGATTTGGGGTAAAGGGTCAGGAAGAAAACGGAGGAAAAGTTTGCTATGATGACACTGCGATTCCAGTATTGTAGTTTTTTGAGAATGACAAGAGTCTCAACTAATCATGGAGCAGCTTATTGATTTTGCCCTAAATGAGTGACATTTAAATGAGAAATTACATAGTAAGTAAATCCAGCATGATAAAAAGTTTATTATCTAATCATCCCATTAAAGAGATGAGAGGGAAGGACTCTGAGATATCAAGGGGGGAATCAGTGATTCAGATGGACCAATGCAAGGAAGGCTGTGTGGATGACCTGTGTTTGGTGGGCTGTGTGGATGACCTGTGTTTGGTTGGCTGTGTGGATGACCTGTGTTTGGTTGGCTGTGTGGATGACCTGTGTTTGGTGGGCTGTGTGGATGACCTGTGTTTGGTTGGCTGTGTGGATGACCTGTGTTTGGTGGGCTGTGTGGGACCTGTGTTTGGTTGTCTGTGTGGATGACCGGTGTTTGGTGGGCTGTGTGGATGACCTGTGTTTGGTGGGCTGTGTGGGACCTGTGTTTGGTGGGCTGTGTGGGACCTGTGTTTGGTGGGCTGTGTGGATGACCTGTGTTTGGTGGGCTGTGTGGATGACCTGTGTTTGGTGGGCTGTGTGGGACCTGTGTTTGGTGGGCTGTGTGGGACCTGTGTTTGGTTGTCTTCGTTCTGTCCTAGAACTCTTGAGTACAATCCTGTCATTTTCAGCATAAAAAGAACTTACTGCTCTCTCTCTCTCTCTCTCTCTCTCTCTCTCACACACACACACACACACACACACACACACACACACACACACACACACACACAGAGAGAAAGCTTATCTTGCAATATGTAAGAAGAGAGCTGTGCAACTGTGCCAAGCTGATCAGGCCATAGTCATTTCCACCTAGAGGTCTACAAGTTCGCAGTATAGCTTTACTGCCAGAGGCATGTGTATTCACCCCCCCCCCCCCCCCCCACATACACACACACACACACACACACACATAAATACAGACCCACACACACATACACACACACACACACACACACACATAAACATAAACCCACACACATAAACACAGACCCACACACACACATAAACACAGACACACACACACACACACACACACACACACACACACACACACACACACACACACCCTGGCTCACTCCCAGTGGTTTGATAGGAGAAGGATAAGCTGCATTCAGAGTAATCAGTGAGACTGCCTCTCTGGCTTATTGTCAGAGTCAATAATGGCTCAGCATGTTATATCTCCCTCGTTTCCCTGTGCAGCAACTGATAAGGACGACTGTCTTCCTTCCTCCCTCTCTGTATCTGTCTGCCTCCCTCTTCCTGTCTCCCTTACTACACCTTTAATCTGCCCTGTTTTCTTCGTTTTGAATATCCTGCCTCTTTCATTCCTGATTTATTTATGTATTGCAGTTGTCTGGGATACCAGTGTTTTCTTAAATTTTCCATTTTTTTAAAAGAAACATAATGATGTCCAGAAACATTAACGGTCTCCTTCTCTGTCTCTCCTTTACTGTCTCTGGCAGGGTCTGGCCATGACGGAGGTGAATGGACCCGTGGGAGGCCCCCTGGTGGTGGAGCCTCAGATTGCGGTGTTCTGCGGGCGTCAGCTCCTACACATGAACATCGAGACGGGCCAGTGGGAACCGGATCCACAGGGCCGCCAGGGCTGTTTCACGCAGCCCAACAAGATCCTCTCCTACTGCCAAGAGGTACATCTACCCCACCCAGCCCCACCCAACCCCTTCCCTTCTAGCCCAGCCCCGCCCCCAGCCCAATCCCTCCTCTCCTGGCCCCGCCCCACCTCCCAGCACAACCCCTCCTCTCCTGGCCCCACCCCACCCCCCAGCCCAAGCACTTATCTCCTGGCCCCGCCCCACCCCCTGGCACAACCCCTCCTCTCCTGGCCCCGCCCCACCCCCCAGCCCAACCTCTCCTCTCCTGGCCCCGCCCCCCCAGCCCATCCCCACATTTCCAGGCCCTAACACACACATATCAGCCATATGTCTAACATATGAGAACCCGGCTATGGGCAAACGTGCCAAGGCCGTGCCGGAATATGGTCTTCCTGGAACACGATGTTAGTTCAGGCTCCAGGTGGAAGCAAATAACCTTTGTGGAATTAGGCAGGCAATAAAATGGCGATGATTTGCACCATCAGTCAACAAGGGAGATTTATTTTCACAGTGCCCCTTGGGCAATAACATATTGCTCAGCTAACATACCACAGCTACACCGTTTGCTCCTTCTGAAGAGGATTTTGGCTCCCTCCTGATCTCATCTAGTGGAATTAGGGATGAGTGATGATACTGCCTCTCTCTCTCTCTCTCTCTCTCTCTCTCTGTATGTGTGTGTGTGTGTGTGTGTGTGTGTGTGTGTGTGTGTGTGTGTGTGTGTGTGTGTGTGTGTGTGTGAGTGAGTGAGTGAGAAGGAGAGAGCAATATTAGAAATTGCAGTGAAGTAACACAAAGTTTTGAGAGAAACTAGTACATACTAGTTATATACATACTAGTTCCTTCCAACACACACACACACACACACACACACACACACACACACACACGGGAGAAAAAAACACCTTTTTCGCATTCCTGCACTGCAACGTTGTCACTCAGACTAGCCGAGGCGGAGGCTCAGACTCGTGAGCTCTTGCCGGACCGCGTGCGGTCTGCTGGCTCGTGCTGCCACACTGCACATGCGCGGCTGGCATCGGCGCTCGCGCCGTGGAGAGCTATCGCACGATAGACTTAATGGAATGAAGTAGCCAAAGAATATGTCATTTCCTCGCTGGATGCGGTTCAGATTAGCAGGCTGTCGGCCGACAGAGAGCTCTCTCGCTGCCAGAGTGCGAGCAGAGAAGAATAATCCCTCGCCATATGCCTCCGAACTGAGGGGACTGGGTAGCTGCGTCGCTCGCCTTCTGGTTGTGAACGGGCGTGCGAGCGTGCGAGCGTGCAAGCGAGCAGCGTAATTGTTTTTAATGACTCACTGTAGCCGTATCGTTCTGTGCTGCTACATTAATAACCGCGACGTTCATGTGTGTCTGCGCTCTGCCAGATCATGTCCTGTGCTTTCTGAACTATACAAATGGAAATATCTATAGCAGAATTGGTCAGACGCATTACCAGAATGTGCGGTTTCCTTTCATATATGTGAGACCCTCTTCCACCTTGAACAATGACATGAAAAACAACAAATGCTTAATTTCTACAGTCAAAGATACAGTCAAATACATTGCAATTTGTTAGTACAAGGTATTTCAAATTTAAAAGGCATTATGGATTCTCGCCTGTATTTTTGTAGCTGGGAAATACGGAAGACAATTTTGTAAAGGAATTTTAGCATAACCTGCTGGTCAGACGTATAGAAATGCAAGCAGTGAGCGCACAGAATAATGAGCCCTGGGTCTATATTAAGTTGATATCAGAATAGAATCGCTGATCTGAGATCAGTTCCCAGCGCCTGTCACAATGCCGGTCAGTGCCTGCTCTAGCAGATCTGAGATCAGTGTTGTATGGGCAGAAGAATGCAATTCTGTGTGGATACTGCAGGCTTAGCTCGGATGACTAACTCTAGTGCTCCTCCCCAGTAAGCTCTAAAAATAGCCACTCTACAAATACAACAGCCTTAGCATGGAATGAATATGCTTTCATACAATGTCTTTAAATCATTGTCTTTAAGCAATATACTTAGAGTTTTCCTGCAGGCAAGATCTCCATTGGAACTGCAGATTTTAATTAATGCAAATTGCTTGACTCTAAATTTGCATTCATGACTAGACGTTGCAGTGTAAATGGAGATTGTGGCTGTGTTTAGTAATTAACGAGGAGATGTTGCACTGTGTGTGCATAGGGAGTGCATGTGCAATTCACGAGAATAAAAGAGTTTACACTCTTACACCGAGTTTACACTCTTCCCTCTCTGTCCCATCCCTCCCAACTGTCCTTCATTTCTTTTTATCTCTCCATCCTTCTCTCCTCTCTCCGCGCTCCCATCTTGTTCGTTCCTGGCTCCTCTGCCCTACCTGACCGCTCCCCTTCCGTGTGTGTGTGTGTGTGTGTGTGTGTGTGTGTGTACGTTCCTCCAGATGTACCCAGGTCTTCAGATCTCCCACGTGGAGGAAGCCTCCGCCCCCGTCACCATTCCCGCAACATGCAAGAAGAGCTGGACTCACTGCCACAATCGCCCCTTCATCGTTATCCCCTACCGTTGTCTGGGTAAGGCCTCCACCCGCGGGATCTCCACCCGCACCACACCCCACCCAACACAGTCCAACACTCACCCTCCTGGGACATAACATATAATCATCTAGGGAAGCGCCAAATCATATATTACGCCTCTAGGCACTCACCATTTGGGACGATATCATGATTCAGCAATATGTATTAAAACACGTCAATCAGTGGAGGGAAGTGCCATGACTTGCATAACAGTCACGTGCCATTTCGGTGGTCACGGTCCGCATCCCGACCCCCTTTAGCGCCGTTCTGCCCTTTTGATGCGAAATGTCAGACGTGACTCTGAACCCTTGATCTCTCGAGGACACTATAGATTGTAGCATAAAACCACAGCGCATCTGATGACTCAGTGTTAATCGTGACGAGCGAGCGGCTCCCCACCCGACGGTCCGCGTTCTCCGCTTGCACGTTGCCCGTCGCAGTTTCTCCGGTGAACGTGCCGCATCAGCTAAGTGGCCATCTGCATCTGCAGGCTGAGGCTTCTGCTCTCGCACTTTTTCTCCGCCGTTTCTGCCTTGATTTGAAATTTGCAAGTACCATTTCGTCTTCGCTGTCATTCTGGACCTGCCTGCCATCTGCGACTCCTCGATACACCCCCCCCCACACACACACACACATACACACACACCGATCATATTCTTTCCCCTCTCTCTCTCTCCCTCTCTCTCTCTTTGCATCTATCTTTCTGTCTGTCATACAGTTCATTTAAGCTCAGTTGATTTACTGACGTTGAATATATGTTGTGCGATATTGACAAAGCCACATACATGTCATTTGGAGTATTTACATTGATGGGCTGTGATATGGATGGTAACTATAACAACAATCTGAACACCACAATAACAATAATGAATAATAGAATTCTAACAGAATATGAACTCTCACTCTCTCTCTCTCTCTCTCTCTCTCTCTCTCTCTCTCCTCTCTCTCTTTCTCTCTCTCTCTCTCTCTCTCTCTCTCTCTCTCTCTCTCTCTCTCTCCTCTCTCTCTCTCTCTCTCTCTCTCTCCAGTTGGGGAGTATGTGAGTGAGGCCCTCCTGGTTCCAGACCGATGTCGCTTCCTTCACCAGGAGCGTATGGATTCCTGTGAAAGCTACGTGTACTGGCACAACATCGCCAAAGAGGTGAGGGTGCGGCGGCTGGCACTCACGTCACTTCTGCAGTGCTGCCTGTCACCGCCGCGCTGGGAACAACTACTCCAAACACTGCAGGCTTCTGTTACTCAGTCAGGAGACTGAATAAAATATTACCATTCTTAACTACCGGGGGGAAATGCTTTAGAAAAAGTCGTTCTCCAATGGCATGTTTATGTGGAAAGCCAGTATGAGTTTTCTGGAACATTCTTTAAGATGTTCTGTAAGAGCAGGAAACTTCTCTTATCCTACTTCTGTCATTTGTCTCCTGTTCGCTATGCCCCCACCAGCTCTCTCTCTCTCTCTCTCTCTCTCTCTCTCTCTCTCTCTCTCTCTCTCTCTCTCTCTCTCTCTCTCTCTCTCTCTCTCTCTCTCTCTCTCTCTCTGTCCCCCCCTGGTTTTTTACAAGCCGTATTTCTGGCATTTCTAGGTCACTTCTCTCTTTGTTCCTGCTTTGGGCTATAGAGTGTCCAGTGCCCAGAACAGATTAAACAGACCTCCAACTTCCCTACTGTATACACAGCCCTCTCTCCCGAGGAGCACTGTATAAACTATGACCTTCACGATGTCTCTTTGTGCTTCCTGTCTCTCTGTTCTCCTCTTCCGCTCCCTGTCTGTGTGCAGGCGTGCACTGCAGACAGTTTAGAGCTGCACAGTTACGGAATGCTGTTGCCATGTGGTGACCATTTCCGAGGGGTGGAGTACGTCTGCTGTCCAGGAAGAGGCGGAGCGAGTGGGCGTGGTGAAACAGAGGGCGGGGACACTGCCCAGGGAGCGACTCCGCCCCTAGTGTCCATCGCTGGGGAGAAAGAGACCACAAGGTAAATTATCCTAACCTGACTTCTTCAAGGGGTTTGTGTGTGTACTCCCCCGAACTATTAGCAAAGGAATCTGTAATACATGCATCCATAATATGACAATGATGAAAATGTATCCTCGTTTTATGCTATTAAATGATTACATGGGGCAGTCTGTGTAAATTGGATAGCAACTTTATCTTTTGGAAACAGTACCCAGATTGGGAATATTTAATCTGGTTTTGGTTCTAATTTTGCAAACTGTGCTCCCCTGACTACGCTCAGCTCCATTCTAGCTGTTGTCCATAACAGCGTCTATCTAACTGAAGTAGCCATTGTCTCACACTTATGTGGTGGGATGGAGGGGGGGGGGGGGGGGTGAGAGGGCATTTCTGGGAGGTTATTTTTAATGTTTTGTTTTGTAGCAGATGTTAAGCCAGCCAGCTGTTTCTTCCTGTCTTTGTTAAGCTCATAATAATTAGGTAATAGTGCAACTGGATCCATGGGAATTTCTTTTCCCACCATACCAGGCAATGTAGATGTAATCTTTGTCCAGAGGACGCAGATTTAACCACATTCCCACAACATGTGTTGGAAGGCTCCGATCTCAGCAGCATCTGGGCTTTTTCCTCCTTTAGTGTGAAGGTGACTCCGCCTACTCCAAGCCCCTCCCCCGAAACCGACATAGAGGAGGATGACATGGAGGAAGAAGAGGAGGCCATAGAGGAGGAAGTGGAAGAGGAGGAGGAGGAGGAGACCAACGAGCCAGAGCAGGCGGAGGCCGAGGAGGAGGAGGAGGATGAGGAAGAGGAGAAGACGGCAGCGGCGCCGGCGGTGAAGGACCCTGAAGAGTACGAGTACTCCATCGACTCTGGCCCCTACCAGGCCACGGACTACGCTGAGAACTTCTACTATGAGAAGAACTCCCAGACTGACAAAGGGCCAACACCACAGCCCCAGACTCGGGGAGACAGCTGTGAGTGTAACACCCCACACACACACACCACACACACACACACACACACACACACACACACACACACACACACACACACACACGCACACACACACACGACACACACACCATCACACACACACACACACACACACACACACACACACACACACACACACACACACACACACACACACACACCATCACACACACGACACACACACCATCACACACACACACACACACACACACACACACACACACACACACACACACCATCACACACACACACACACACACACACACACACACACACACACACACACACACACACCATCACACACACGACACACACACACACCATCACACACACAACACACACTATCACACACACCACACATACCATAACACACACCACACACACACACCCCACACACATCACACACACCACACATACACACACACACACCATCACACACACACCACACACACACCATCACACACACCACACACACCACACACACACACACACACCACACACACACACATCCACCCAAACACACACACACACACACATTCACCCAAACACACACACACACACACACACACACACACACACACACACACACACACACACACACACACACACTCACACACACACACACACACACACACACACACACACACACACACACACACACACACACACACACACACAGAGTACAGATTTGATAGTGCATTTGTTGTGCCTCTTTCTCAGCTTCATTTCAGGCTCAATAACCCTGAGTACTCTCAGACTGCATCTGCATTGATCCCCTCTGATCATTCATCACTCTCTCTCTCTCTCTCTCTCTCTCTCTCTCTGTCTCTCCCTCTTTCTCAGTCTCTCTTTCTCTTTCTATCTCTCTCTTTTTCACTGACACTCTCACTGACTCTCCCTTTTTTTTCTCTCTCTCACTGTCTCTCTCTCACTCACTCTCTTTCTGACTCTCTCTCTCTCTCTCTCTCTCTCTCTCATTCACTTCCTCTCTCTAGCTCACTCAGTGCCTTGGTTTTCTCTTTCCTCTCCTCCTGCTCTGTTGAGCCGTGGTAGATGCAGCGTGTGTTGATTGCCCCTCTGTCTCTCTCCCCTGATGGCAGTGCCAACTCTCCGCCCTACAGATGGAGTGGACGTTTATTTCGAGATGCCCAGCGATGACAGCGAGCACGCTAACTTCCTCCGGGCCAAGATGGACTTAGAGGAGCGGCGGATGAAACGCATCAATGAGGTGAAGAGTACAATACTGGCTCCTACCTGTACCTGAGATCATGCTGGTTCCTACCTGTACCTGAGATCATGCACATGGCTTATTTTACTACCTATCTAATATTTGAATTTGTATTACACTTGTTTTTGTCAAAAGAGCTCACATGATGTGTGTGTGTGTGTGTGTGTGTGTGTGTATGTGTTTTTGTCAGATCATGAAAGAGTGGGCAGAGGCCGATAACCAGTCCAAGAACCTGCCCAAATCAGACCGTCAGGCACTAAATGAGGTTAACAAGCCTTGACACACTCTATTTCCTCAAACATATCCACAGCTGAGATGAATGCAGTTGTGGACATGCCAAGACCATCATGGTGTCAACCTTTGCATTTGTCCTTCTTTTAATACCTATCCCCCTCTGTCCTTCCCTCTCTCCCTCTCTCTCCCTCTCTCCCCCTCTCTCTCCCTCCCCATCTCTTCCTCAGCATTTCCAGGCTGTTCTGCAGACCCTGGAGGAGCAGGTGGCCGGAGAGAGGCAGCGTCTGGTGGAGACGCACTTGGCCCGCGTGGTGGCCACCCTCAACAACAACCGCCGCCTGGCTCTGGAGAGCTACCTGACGGCCGTGCAGAGCGACCCGCCACAGGTGCGCCACGGCGACGGCGCCCACCACACACACACGGGCGTGCTCCCCGCAGATTATTGATACCTCGAAAATACGCCACGTAATCTCTCTAACTGTTTCATCCTCCCCGTCTCGCCCCCGCACTCACACAGCCGGAACGCGTGCTGCAGGCCCTGAAGCGCTACATGGCTGCGGAACAGAAGGACCGGAGACACACGCTGCATCATTACCTGCACATCGAGTCCGTGGACCCCCAGAAGGCCGAGCAGATGAAGTTCCAGGTGCCCTCCCCCCGTCTTCCATGCATCCCATCAGCCTTTCTAATTAAAAACCTCCGTCTGGTTCTGTTGCGTATGAGGTTGCACGCTGAAATGTACGGCGTGTGTCTGGCCAATAAGATCTGGCCACAGCAGCAGTTGCACCAGTTCTAAACTTGGATCTTTCTTTAATCTGCCTCATTTCCACCGATGACACTCTCCCACCACTTTGCGTTACTCCTAATGAGAGTAGTGATCGGTCTCATTCCTTGTGTCGCACTGATTAACCATCGGTAAGAGCAGCACAGCCTCCGTAGCACACCTCCGTCGCAGAGACTCGAGGGTGGCTACCCCATGGCCCTTATTCCCAGTTTTATTACACAAGATGGTCCTGACGGTATCGCTGGAGCTTTGATCGTTCTCGTACCGTAGTGGCTCGTGCTGTAACAGTGATGTCTGCTCATGCGTGCAGGTGTACACTCACCTTCACGTGATTGAGGAGAGGATGAACCAGAGCTTGGCTCTGCTCTACAAGGTTCCCGCCCTGGCCGATGAGCTTCACGATGAGATCCGTATGTCCCCCTTCACCCTGTCCTGAAGCACCTTGTCTTATAGATAGAGATCTTCCTCGAGAGTGTCTTTAAACTCGCATTAGGCTAAATAATGACATATTTATATACTGCTTTCTTGAAACACTTCCCTTGTCCATCTGTCTCTCTGACTCTCTCTCTTTTCATCCCCTTCTCCCTCGTTCTGTGTCCAGAGGAGTTGTTGCGGACGGAGCGGGGGGACATCAGTGAGCTCATGACCACCTCCTTCTCAGAGACCCGCACCACAGAGGAGCTGATGCCTGCGGAGAGCGAGGAGGAGAAGGATGATGAAGAGGAGGAGGAGCGGGCCTTCCAGAGCCGCCCATACCCACCCCGCATCGGTACCCCCACCGCACCCGCCAACAGCTGCCAACGTCACGTTAATGCAAAGTAGTTGCTGGTAGATGAGAGGAAGGAGCTCACCTTGCCGCCATGATTACTTGGTTTGCTGGACCCAAGGCAGAGGTTCTGATTCTTGACGTCCTCGCTAATCTCTTTGACTGAGTTTCCGGGCCATTATTCAGATCATGATTTAAATTCACTTCAGGGCCAGAATGCAGGATAGTTTTCATAGTTCCCTGTTGTAACACACCTACTAAACCTGGCAGCTAATCTAAGGAGTTGGACCGGATGTGTTTAAGTAAGGAAATCCCAACTGTGCTGGACCGCAGGTGGACTGAGAGAATTGATACACACTTATTAGCATCTCAATCCTAACTCTTCCGTCTTTGTCTTTATCTGCTGTCTCTCTTTCATCATGCAATCAAGACCCACAGTCCAGCAATAAGAAAAGTAAGACCCATCACCCTATACCATGCCTCCATTTCAAAATGACTTTTTCTGAGTGTTTTTTTACAGCTAATTTTATTCTCTGCCCACAGCGTCTGCCGTAGACGAGTACGATTACACCACATCTGAGAGAGGTCCGACATACGAATATGAGGAGAAGGTAAGAACATGCCATTTGGTAACAGCTACATAACCCCACTCAATAAGCATTATTAAATTAATAAATGCTGGACCTTAATGGTCAGCTCAATGGTCTCTTCATGACAATGCGACACCGTTGTTTTACCACTAGAGGTCAGTAGCAGGTTACAAATCTATGAAAAATAAGCCCGTCAGAGGACAAAAAAGACACGCTTAGTGTTTACATCTGTTCTTTCATTGGAAAAAGTATCCTTGTATATGCAAAATGAGATTGTTGAATTGAGTCTAAAATAAGAATACTGAGATTGGATGTAGTTAAAAATATTGAGGCTTTTTGGCTGGTAATTGCCTTAATGTTTTTCTGCGATCTTCAGATAAACACCTCAGTGGAGTTGAAACAAGTGGTCTATAAGTCTCCAGGAATCCAGAGAGATGAGCTGGTAAGTTTAATAAAAGTATGATCTATCAAATCCAATAGAACTATTACTTTGACAGAGGTGCTCTCCTACCTGCCTGAGAACAAGTGGATCACATAAAGATCTCCCTCTCTTTCTCTCTACCCTTCACTCATCCTCTTCTCCTTCATCAGCAACCAGATGTCTTGGAGACGTTCAACCGTGGTGCGATGGTGGGGCTGCTGGTAGTCGCCGTGGCGATCGCCATGGTGATGGTCATAAGTTTGTTGCTAGTGCGCCGCAAGCCATATGGCACCATAAGCCATGGCATTGTTGAGGTGAGTGACCCCGCCTTCAAACACAAACAAAATTATAAATGTTATGAATTACATATACTATAAATTATAATTATATTAGATTAGATTAATTCGATATATTAGAATTATATATTCTTTTTTTTTTTGTAGCCCTAAAACATATTTTCAGTTTGAAGGTCATCTTTCTTTTACAAATCAAAAAAGTAAATTTTCTAGAGTGAATTTACTAATGATAAATATGTCAAATGGAATGGTAGTGTACACACAGCCTGTCTGTCCCTCTCATCGCAGGTCGATCCGATGCTCACCCCAGAGGAGAGACAGCTCAACAAGATGCAGAACCATGGTTACGAAAACCCCACCTACAAATTCTTTGAGCAAATGAACTAAGGCAAATGACCACACCCCTACCGCTCACTTCCTGTTTACTAGCAGGGGTTTCCATAGCAACCTTCCCCTCCCTGATAACTGTATGTACGTTTCCATGGCTAATGTTCAAATCGAAAAAATCAAACGTGGCACGCCTGTAGGGAGTTCGCACTAAAACGTTACCCAAGCGCTCTCCAAAATGCAGAGAGAAATTGAATAAGAAATACGGGGAGTAAATATATCAGTCTGGTCTCCTCAGAAATGATTAACTTTTATTTAGGGGGATGATGGGAGTGGGGTGTTAATAAAGCCTCCAGCTGCCTGTCCAAGCTCATGCAATCACACACAACGCAGAGCAAGACCATTGCAACTGTTCCGTTACTGCTGGGCTCAGTGTCCCTCTTTGGCTCCGAATATTTGTTCAAAAATGTGTTGGAAAGCACCTTTTTCTGTTTCATTTCCAAAACGCTTATTTTGTGTGGAACTGTGAAATGGATGAAATAATATATTTTTTATTTCAATGTGTATATCTGTGAGGGAAAATACATGTAGCCCCGAAACTAAGAAAGCCCATACACAGAAACGTCAATGTCAGTTGAATTACTGCGTCCATAAGATCTATTTGTTCATTCATACGGGGGGACAGGAGACTAGCGGTCAGTTCGTGGGGGAGCACCTACCTTAGCCATCTGTCACTGCAGCATCAACAACACTCATGTGAAAAGAATCACAGAATGATTGTTGCAAATCTACCACAAACCTAACCGATTAGTGCTAAAGTTTTTTTATTATTATAAAAAAAAGATTGGAGTAATCTTCAGTCCATTAGCTAAAAGAAGAGCATGCTGAATTTGGTGTATGATACTATAAATGTACTTGTGTTCTTGTTTTGTTTAGTTTTTTTTTGTTTGTTTTTTTTTGTTTGTTTGTTTTTTTTGCTTATGAATGAAACTAAAATGTCAAAGACAAACATGTATATATAACTGAAAAGGTAACTACAATAGACGTTTTTATCGTTCATTTCAGTGCGACTTGTGGAATATTGAACTTTAGAGATGACTTTGTGCTGCTCACACAGAGAGAGAAAAACAATTTCTTAACATGGCTGAAAGAAAACGGACTGTTGTATAAACCAGCACAAGACGATGACACAGTAACTTGACTGAATGTATCTTTAGGTAGACATCGACTCCTTAAGATTCTTATTTTTCTGACATGTACCAGTCTGCTCAGTAGTCAGTAGTTTAGCTGGACCGGTTAGGCTCTTTTCATATGATAGTTGAACGCCATCGCTAACCAATAGTCTTTAATTAAATGGCGTTTTAAAGGTGGAGCAGTTTAAGTTCCAGTTTGAAGACTCGCCGTCGAAGGATCGATGGTAGCATAGTCCTGGTCTTCTGACATGTGGCATTAGTCTGCTAGCGGAGGTTTCATGTTCCTTGTTAGTCACGTTTTTAGTTCTAGCACGACGGCGAGATATTTTGGTGTCTTTGCTGTGATGACACTGCTTTAAAAACGAACACATTACTGAATGTTATCCTGCAGCATGAGGAACATCTTTGCGCAGAAATCACTTTTAGGAAAAAGATCAGAACTTCCTCTCAGAAAACGATGTTTCTCATGAACAGTTCAGTCGCCAGACGCTCCTTATCCGTGGAGCTGAAAAAACGCAGCCAAAACCATTTTTACTATCAACACTTTTTTTCATCAAGCACTTTTTCATAATCTAAATCAACTTGTAATAACTACACCATAGGGAATCATTAATGAATTCAGGACGGTGTCCTGTCTGTCCGCTGTCCTGCTTCCCACAATACCTCGGGCAGATGTCAGCGGGAGTATGAGATAGTGATTTGCTGTGCGTTAGGAGGCATCTCTGTCGACAGGCTGATTTCTATTAGAAAATTGTACATTTCTTCATTGGCTTTACACAGAGAACATTCCGGAGTCTTGGCTGCGTTATCATAGGTAGAAAGTAGCCAGAGTCCAGTGTGTAGACTGTACAGTCCCATTAGGATATGGGGATGCCAGAAGCTCTTGATAATACACACGTTTCACATGTAATAAGGAATGAGACCAAAACAAGAACACGCTTGGCCCTTTCATCAAAAGAGTCGATGTGTCAGTAACACTTCACCTGAAGGATGCTACTCAAGGCATAATGCACATTTATAAGGCACGCATAACATTTTTGTAAGCTAAAAAGACCTCTTCATAAATCCTTACTAAGACATCCACAGAGTTAGCTTGTTCTGTGTCACCACACGGCATACATCTGTGTTATGTAATATTTATAGTGGACTACGGTATATTCTGTCAACATGTTATTGTCTGCAAAAAGATTTATGAATGTTCATGCATTACCATGGTAGACTTGTCTTATGAATGTGTTTTGATGGCCTGATCTAGGATCCTTTACCTAAAGTGTAGCCCCAGTTTTTTAACCAGCATTTAGCAGAGTTAGAACAGCGTATTCTATAGTGATTGAATTTCAATTTGTATTCTTCCTCTCATGGCAAAAACACTTCTCCCGTCCCTATGGAAATGTAAACAACGTAATGGAGATTTAACCGCTGCATTATTGCCTTTTTCAATGCTGGGTTTTGGATGTAATTATATGTATTTTTTATTTATAAGTCATTCTCAATTGGAGATTGGGTCATGCTTCTTTGCCCATTAAAACATTGGTGCTGTTTGCATTGGGTTCCATACATATCAGAAGGATTTGATTGAAATCTTGCTGCAAAATTAAGTAACTAGTTAACTAGGCTATGAAACTAAGCACAATAGCATCCAAATTATTTCATTCTCATGAACGAATTATAATGGTTCACCAGTTCTTCAAGATGTTCCTCCACCATCTCCTTAAGAGCTTTGGTTTCCTAAGTTTCAGAACGCTAATAGAATTGGAGAAGACCAAGGCAAGATTTATTCTAAAATATACTTAATGTCTTGTAAGCCACATTACAAAATAACAACCCGAGTAATTATGAACAATATGTTGCTTCACTTTTAAAATAAAATGTCGGTGAACCAGTGCTTTAAATGATATTGCCCGTGCTTCATTTGTGATTACCATGATTAAACTGATGCAGAAACGTAACGGTTTTCCAATCCTTGACAATATGGTCAAAGATTCGTTCTGGTTGTAATTGGAAGCTGTATTTTTCTGTATTCTTATTTGCTGTATTTCTAATGGAACTAATTGGGATGCATTGTAAGAGCAAGCAATCTAAGAAGTGGTTTGGCTGACTGTACTTACATTACAATGTTAATAAAATTACAAATGACCCACAAAAGCTGACGGAGTCTGTCACTTTGTCAACCTCAAATTGCATTCGATTACATGAGGTGTTACAACCTGTTTTCTCTAATCTTACTTAACTCTGAAAAGACGGGGTGTAACTTAGCAGGGCACAGACTCCAAAAACTCACCTCAAAAGGATTATTAACGCCACATTTACGGGTGCTTTAGCAGTTTATTTAATAGTTTATTCCATTCACTTATACAAAATTTACTCTGAAATTGAATCAATGTTATTATCTTTGTCCTCAAAATAACATTAACAACACTGTTAATGCTGACTTATATTCATTATACTGTGTATGTATGATTTGTAAATAGTTATGTAACCTGGTCTATGTTCAGAGATGTGATCCTGTGCCTGCTAATACCTCAGGAGAGCAGGTTATTTGTTTATGGGTCAGTGCCCCTCCTCTGAGTGCTCTTATGACACTTTACTATGGCAGGTTTCCAGAGGAATGTTTCAGACAGAGGTCTTACCAGTTTCTACATACATATATACAGAAACAGAGAGAGAGATAGAGAGAGAGGGAGGGAGAGAAACAGAGGGAGAGAAAGGCGAGAGAGAGGAAGTTCTGTAACTTAATTTCTGTGCTGTTGTTTGCAGTAATAATGTGGACTAGAGCTGTGCTGTGCTGTTTTTTGACATTGCATTTTTGGGGTAAGTTTTGAAAAAGTTTGTATAACCTTGAATAACAATATTCTTCAAATGTAATGATAAAGAGAATAGATATAATTGTAATCATTTTACTAATGAAATCTTTGTGAAATGAATTTGTAGTGATTTAGATCACTAACTGCATATCATTAACTGTAAGTAAATTAGATATATAAAATTAAACTACACTAATTACGACACAACTCCAACCAAGCAAAAATCTATGAATGTTTCAATTAAGTAATATTAGTTTGTTGGAACATTATTTGATACTGACTGAAAACACTTTACTGATTTGACAAAGTTCTAAAACTTAGATTATTTTTCTGTTCTCTACTGCTAGTGAAAAAGCTTGATAGGTCAGTCTTATACATTTTAATGCTGTAACGCAGCTCGCGCTGCGGAGTGAGGAGGCGGACACAGATCACAGGTCAGATCAGTGAGGAAGTCCGAACATGAAACACGGAGAGACATGACAAACTGAATACTCAGAAATCAAACACGGGTAGAACGCAGAACAACTGAAACAGATACCTCAGGGCGACGGGGCAGCGAAACGAGAAGTACTCACAATAACGGGATCTACTGGCATGAACACAGAAACACGAAAGCATGGGATCAGGAACAGAACAAAACACATGAATACACAAAACCACCGATAACCAGACTGGGGAATTACAGGGACTATATGAACACAGAACTAACAAGACACAGGTGAGGACGATGATGACACGGGCGTGGCAGACAGACAGAAACCGGGGCAACAGACAAACAAGGCGGGGCTAACGGGCAAAGAACAACAGGACCACGAGGAACAGAGACACTGGAGTGACAGCAAAGGGAGGGGGGCGCGGCCATACGTGACAAAGGCATCCTATTCACTCTCTTCAAAATAATGAGGAGCATTTTTTAACATAGGGCTGGACAATATATCAATAGCAATATATATTGTGATAGAAAGTGTTTCAATGATGATGATATGATTTTTAAACATATTTTCAATATTTCGCTAAATGCTATTTACAACATTACAATGTTCATAACAGTGCGCTGCCTAGTTCATTATATTCAGTGACTGATGACGTCCACCATGTGCACACAGCCTGTGCTCAGCAGCAGCAGGCTGTGCTAGTTTTGGTTTGGCTCCAACGTGACACGTACTAGCTGCAAAATGAGTACCGGTGACCGCAATACAAATGTGACTGACTGAGCTATGACAAGCAATAATAAAGCAGACGAAATAGCTGATAAAGGGGAAAGACTAATTCTGTGATGTGGAAGTGGGTCAGCTATCGAAGATATTAATATTGACAAAGCCAATGAGTTTGTTTATTTGACGTTGATGTCGAGCTTCATGTTCATATATGAAAGCTGAATACAAATAAAAGGTTGACAATGATTTATTTGTGCTATTTTTATTTCTAAAGTAAATATAGTTTTAAGTGAGGTTTCCTAAACTTGACATTAATTTTTCAATCATTTGTAGGTGGTATGGACATCCGTTGTGGGCGTTCTTGGCAGTTTTCTGTGGGTTTTATATTGTTCATATCGATATCGGAATTATATCGTAGGCTATTGACTGAAATTCATAAATATATCGTGATATAAATTTGGCCCATATTGTCCAGCCCTATTTTAACATGGTAGGGTTTCCAAGAAGAAATACAGACTTTTCTACTTTCCTAATCCCCCCCCCCTCTGTCTCTCTGTCTCTGTCTCTCTCTCCACATTTCCAATCTCAACAGGCATCAGCCATGCGACCCTGGCAGGCCAACAGTTTGCTACCACCTTTATGCAAAACTACATCGCCTATTACGACAACCTCGTGTTCCAGCTTCAGATCACAGCTGTTTACTCCAGCTGTAGTGTGAAGGTTACTGTGCCCAGTCTGGGCTTCGTTCAGGTTAAGCATCTGTCTGCAGGCCAGGGGACCTCCATCAACCTCCCCTCTGGAGTGGAGCTACTTGGCAGCCAGCGCTCCAGTACCACCATCCAGATCCAGGCTACCGATGACATCTGTGTGTCCTCTCTGAACTCCAAGGTGTACACCGCAGACGCTTCTGTCGTCTACCCCATGAGCGAGTGGGGAGTGAGCTACATCGTGTTCACTCCAAGTGTCACTCCTTTGACCATGAAGAAGCAGTTTGCATTCATTAACGGGCCGGATCGCAACAACGTGACAATTTTCCTTAAAGCGGCGGTTCAGTTCGAGGGCACCCAGTACGCAGCGGGCAGCAGTCTGTCCATTAGCCTGGAGGCTTTTGTGAACGTCCAGCTTCAGAGCGACGATGACATGACGGGCACCAGGATAGTGGCGCTGCTCCCCGTAGCCGTGTACGTAGGCCACACCTGCACCTGGCAGTTCGGAAAGTGCAACCACGTCTATGAGCAGCTCCTGCCCGTGCCGAGCTGGGGCACTTACTTCCTGGTGCCGCCTCTGGCCATCCAAAACCAGTACGACAGCGTGTTCGTCCAGGCGTCGCAGCTAACAAACGTGAGCGTACGGTCAAACAGTTTGACAGTGAACAACACAATAGACGCCGGTCAGGTGGTGGAATATAGACTACAGTTCCCAGAAGCATTGAGTATCACTGCAGATCATGGCGTGCAAGTCCTGTTGCTCTTCAATGGGGTTCAGCTGTCATGGTCAGTAATATACGACTCCTTCCTGGTGAACCTGGTGCCTAACAATCGTATCGGCTTCTCCTACGTTCTGAATGGGCAGGAAGGCTTTGACAACAGGGCGCTAATAGTAGTAGCAACCAAGGACACCGCGGGGGTACAGTTTGATGGCGCGCCCTTACCTAGCACCGTCCAGTGGAGGGCAGTGGAGCGCAGTGGGTTCTCCTGGACTGAGCTGGTCTACCAGTCAGGGGTAGGAAGGCACATTGTGAGCCATTCTAATGCACCCCTAGGCCTCTACAGCATAGGATTTGCAGTGATGAACGGATACGGGGCGTCAGCTGTCTGCACAAAGCCAGGTATGTTGGATGTGCCTGTTTCCTGTGCTTTTCCTGGGACTGTCCAGGGTCTTACTTAGCCTAAGAGTAACGTGGGACAAACCTTTCAAAGCGCATTAACATCCTTTACATTTTAGGTCTTTAGAACAGTAAAAGTGTATAATCTGTTGAGCATGTTTGGGTTTGTTGTGTATTGTAGTTGTTGTGTATTGTAGTTCTCTTGACAATGGGACCAAAATATTCTGATTTGACGTGTCTGAGCTTGTGTTTGCCGATCCTTGCAGTACCTGTGAACTGCTCCGTGGCCAACTGCAGAAAGGACGAGCAATGTGTGTTGCTGTCTTCTATTCCCACCTGTGTGATGAGACAGTGTGGGATCTGCACAATGGGGGACCCCCACTACCACACGTTTGATGGCCAGTCCTTTGACTTCATGGGCTCTTGTTCCTACGTCCTCACCAAGAGCAGCAATGGCACGTTGCCTGCGTTCGAGGTTCAGGTTCAGAATGAGAACCGAGGTGACATCTGCATCTCCTTCGTCGCTCTTGTGACTGTGAAGGTTGGGGGCATCACTATTATGATTGATCGGACTCGGAGAGGTCAAGTGAGGGTAAGCTCTGTCATGAAGACAAATGGCAGGGTGGCATCATTAGATATTAAAAAACCTTTTAAAAAACTGGCACAGATGGTAAAAGATGTCAAAAGATGCATGAAGGTGGAGACACACTAAAACAATTACTCCAACATAATCTGGGCTCATAATTCTCATCTAGGCTCATAACTGGGATACAGTAACACTATCAGGCAAAATGAGCTACAACTATGCTGGTTTAATGTTTTGTAGTCTATTGTGTTTGTAACTTTTTTCAATCGTGTTTTTTTTTTCCAGGCTGAACGTGGTGTCTGGAGTCTTCCTGTTCAAATGAATGACGGCGGAGTAAATGTGTCACAATCAGGCATGTATGTCACCGTACAGACGTCTATTGGGCTGTCTGTGCAGTATGACTGGGATAGCCATCTCCTGGTGAAGCTGCCTGACACTTTCATGAGCAAAGTGTGTGGCCTGTGTGGAAACTTCAACGGCAATCCAAACGATGACCTAACCACTCCGTCCGGCACTGGGGCGTCTAGCGCAGCGGAGCTCGCCCACAGCTGGAAGGTTTCCAACCTGACGGCTGGCGTGCGGTGCGTGGACACCTACGGCGGTTCGTGTCGTAGCTGTGATGATGCGGTGCTGAAAAAATGGAAGATTACCAGCCCGTGCGGAATCCTGAATGCCACCAATGGACCGTTCAGCCGCTGTAATTCTGTCATTGATCCCAAAGTCTATTTGCAGGATTGTCTGTTTGATACGTGCATGGCTAATGGATTCTGGTACTACTTGTGCAAGGCTCTGGAAGTGTACGCAGGCGTCTGCCAAAGAGCCGGAGTGCAGCTGACAGACTGGAGAAGTGTTTCCAATTGCAGTAAGTGATTGTTTATCTTGTCAAATGAACCACGTGAGATCAAATGTATTCATCGTACTGCAGTATTAACACAAATGCAACTGTGTTAGTCTGAATACCCAGATAACCATGTTAGTGGACTGGTTATCTTGCTGCCACACATCTGATTAGAATGAAGAGTTTGCTAATTGCTGATGAGTTTATTCATTATATTCATATATTCATTTATTCATTAATTTTGAAATGGCACTACTGTAATGAATTTCTAACTGTAAGCTGTGCTATTCTCCCTGACAACCTGACACATACTGACACTCTAAAGAACTCTAATGCAACTCATTTGTGTAACCACACCCAACAAAGTTTATTAGGTTATGTAATTACATTTAGTTCTAGATTTGCTCTGTTACACTTTATATTATATTTATTGTACTTCATTCATAGTTGTTACCAGTGCATTGTTTTTCAAATTTCCCTTTTTAAAAAGTGCTCAATTAAAAACGAGTGCAGTTCCGTAACTTGAGGACATCTGAACTCGTCACGCTTTACTGTCTGCAGCTTACGTCTGCCCTGACAACAGCTACTATGAGCTCTGTGGAAGCGCCTGTCCTGCTACCTGCCTGGATCCATACGCCCCGAAGAACTGCACCCTGCCCTGTGTGGAAACCTGCACCTGCAACCCCGGCTTCGTCCTGAGCGGCACGGCGTGCGTACCTTCGAACGGGTGCGGCTGCTTGCGGAACGGCAGTTACGTCCCCGCTGGTCAGTCCTTCTGGGCCGATGACGGGTGCCGCACGCTGTGCCAGTGCCCGGCCAACGGTGGGCAGCTGGACTGCAAGAACGGAACCTGTAAGGCTGGACAGAAGTGTGAGGTGGTGAACGGCATCAGGAACTGCTACCCAGTCTCTCAGAACTCTTGTTTGGTGTTTGGGGACCCTCACTATTACACCTTTGATGGGACGTGGTTCAACTTCCAGGTATTGGTTACAACTAAAATATGGTTTGGCCTTTTTCTTAGCTGGGCGCGAGGGCTGTGGGAGCCACTATTGTGTTGCTTGGTGTGTATGAGAAGTTCTTCTGTATGAGAAGTTCATGTTTCTTTTGATGCTTTTGCCAGGATGCTTGCGTGTACCAACTGGTTGGGTTGTGCACCAGTGACCCTGGGCTGGTTCCGTTTAACGTGCTGGTGCGGAATGACTTCCGGGGCAGTGGTGAAGTGTCCTTTACAAAACTGCTGCAGGTCAATGTTTACAACCTCAGCATTGTTATCAGCAAAGAATATAAAGGCTCAGTTATGGTAAGTTAAGTCAAACTGCACGTGTTCTATCACCAAACAATAATGAAAAAACTGTATATTGCATTTATACTATATATATATATATATATATATATATATATATATATATATATATATATATATATATATATATATATATATATATGCATATTTAATTCATAAATGCAATATACAGTTTTTTCATTATTGTTATATATATATATATATATATATATATATATATATATATATATATATATATATAGCTGTTGTAGTTATGTAGCCTTAATTAAACAATATGCTTGTTTCTGTTTCAGGTCGGTGATGTATTGCTGAATCTGCCTCTCCTACTAAACAATGGTCACATTTCTGTCTTTAGGAGCGGCTGGTCGGCCGTAGTTCAAACGTCCTTTGGCCTGAGCGTTTCTTTTGACTGGGACAGCACTGCATCGGTCAGTCTACCAAGTACCTACATGGGTGCGGTGTGTGGCCTGTGCGGCAATTACAACGGCAGACCTCAAGATGACCTGAGCCTCAACCGGACGAACTCGTCCTCCAGCCCAGCGACGTTTGGGGCGAGCTGCCAGGTGGCAGGAGGCCCCGACTGCGTCAGCAGCTGCGCAGACGGCTGCATCGCCTGCAACAGTAGCCAGCAGACATATTACGAGTCGGGTGAATTCTGCGGCGTCCTGGTCGACCCCAGCGGACCTTTCAGGGAGTGTCATGCTGTTCTGGACCCTGAAGGCTTCTTTGAGGGTTGTGTTTATGACGTCTGCAAGTACCATGGCAGGAGAGATGTGCCCTGTCAGGCCGTTGGTGCATACATGTCTGCCTGTCAAGACTTAGGAGTAGCAGTTTATTCTTGGAGAACTGCTCAGTTCTGTGGTAAGACAAAACTGGACGTTTAGGCCCAGGGATTAGTAAAGTTACATTTGTTTAGAAAAATAACAAGTTAGAAAAGTTAGAATCCTTGTTGGTGGGGTAAAATGTGATGTCAGACCATGACCATTGTAACGTCGGGTGCGTGGAGAAGGACGAGACACGAAGTCTGACGCAATCTCAATGTTACGTTTATTGAGACACACAATTAAAGCGCAGATAGCACACATACAACAAAACACACACTTGTGAGACTCAGACAAAGACGAGCATGGGACACTGCACAAACGCACATTAAATAGACCACATAAACCCTGAGTGATCAGGAGACGAGCCACAGGTGAGACTGATGAACACACTCGGACACAACCCACGAAGATCCACAGATGCAGATGACTAGATGTAGAAAACATAAAGACACGCCCAAAGGGGAGGGGTCAGGGGCTGTAGCGTGACAGAGCCCCCCACCAAGGGCACTACCCGTCCCGGGGTGCCAACAGGACCGAACGCCCCAAACCCACACCAATGGTCGGATCCGGAGCCCTCAGTCCTGTGTCTGGGAGATGACCACCCTCGGTGGAGAGTCTGCCACGAACAGCCTAGAACACCCTCCCTGGGAAGACAGGGGAAAACATGTTAGACACACACACAACGGGGCGTTGACGAACAGGAACAGTAACACACAGAGGCACAAAAGGGAAAAGGGATTTGGGATAAACACTGGGACAGACACAAACACAGGTACTGGCAGACACGGGAACACATTTCTCATTTCTCAGGAGAGCTGCCAAGGGAGAAAACGCTCCCTGGCCTGCAGGCATTGCAGTGGGCTGTACTCCTCCCGCCTTCGGCGTGAATCCATCGCGCGGCGGACGACCCGGCAGCCCTCTCGGTGGGCGCGCGACCCGTTGCCTGAGAAGACGTCGGAGGACGCGGCGCAGGGTACGCCTGCCGCCTTTCCGTCTCCTCCCTCCGAACTCCCCCCAGGGGACCCCCACTTCCCCTGGGAGGTCGCTCCACCGACCGTGTCCCGTGTGCAGGTTCCTCCAACTCCATTTCCTCCTCAGAGCCGCCCAAACTCCCCCTCATTGGCTCCTCTGGTGTTTCGCACCGGGAGCAGTCCATTAGGCTGCCCTCGAGGCAGGAAAGAGGCACGCCTTCTCTTAAATGCCTCTTCTCCTTCACGGTCTCCCCAGAGTAATCAGTGGGCGTTGGGCTCTCCCTCTCCCTTGTGGTGCAGGACGCGCCCTCCGAGTATTCAGATGGAGGAGGGCTTGGTTCCTCCCCGTAGTACTCTGGAGGGACTGAGCACTCAGATGGAGGGGGCCTCATGTCCTCCTTGTCGTACTCTGTGGGGACGGAGTACACAGATGGAGGGGGGCTCGCGTCTTCCCCATAGTACTCCCTCGGAGCAGAGCACACGGATGGAGGACGGCTCATGTCATCCCTGTAGTACTCAGTGGGGGCAGAGTACACTGACAGGGAGTAGTTGGCTCCACATTCTGTCTCCTCCTCTCCCGAGTCCTCACTCCCAAACTCATCCTCAGGAGGGGTCATGCCCACCATGCCCGCGTATACCAGCAACGGGTCTTCAGGGGGGCGTGGAGACAACGTCGTGGGAAACTCCCCTCTGCCAGCTGCCAGGGGAGAGGAGTCCCTCGTCGGGGAGCGGAATTCCGCTCGCCAAGCCTGCTGGGCAGCCTGGCGGTAATGCTCCGCTTTTGACTCCTCTGTAGCCTCTGTACCACAGCAGGGCCGCACACACTGGGTCCTGCTCAAGCTCCTCCTCTGTCGCAGCAGCATCATGGCGTCACCCAGGGGAAGAGGGGTGGTGGTGTCAACTCGCCCTCTTCCTCTTCTTGGCACGAGAAGAACGTCCTGGCATCTTCCACGTTTCAGCTCTTCTTTCTGTAACGCCGGGTGCGTGGAGAAGGACAATGCACGAAGTCCAACGCAATCTCAACGTTACGTTTATTGAGACACACAATTAAAGCGCAGATAGCGCACATACAACAAAACACACACTTACGTGTGAGACTCAGACAAAGACGAGCACGGGACACTGCGCGAACGCACATTAAATAGACAAACCACATAAGCCCCATGTGATTACTACACGAGGCACAGGTGAGACTGATGAACACACTCGGACACAACCACACCCACGAAGATCCGCAGATGCAGACGACTAGACGTAGACAACATAACCACATGCCCAAAGGGGAGGGGTCAGGGGCTGTAGTGTGACAACCATGACCATAAAAAAGTGTAATGTAATTTTATTTGACCACAGATAATTTTCAGTTAAACATGACTTTTACCTTAAAGTAAGAAACAAACTCATCATTCATAAATGTTGAAAAATCTTATATTGAATGTTGAACAATCCTTAACCATTTTCATTCTCTACATATTTTAAGCCATTTAATATTCTATATTCTGTCTTTGTTAGGAGTCCAGTGTCCTCCTCATAGTCATTATGAGGTTTGTGGGCCAGGCTGTCCAACTACCTGTCACAGCCTGGTCTCCCCTTTCAGCTGTGAGCACAAATGTAAGGAGGCCTGTGTGTGTGATCAGGACTTCATTCTGAGCGGGGACAAGTGTGTCCCGTTAGCCCAGTGCGGCTGTCTCTATGGGGTCCATTACTATCAGCAAGGGCAGGTGTTCTTCCCTGATAGTCTCTGTCAGAAGGAGTGCACCTGTATGCCAACCGGGCAGGTAAGATGCCAGCGTTCATGATAAACTGTGGTAGAACATTGTTTCAAAGAAAATCTCTGTCTGAACATCATGATCTGTGTCATTTCTGGACCTTCTTGGAATAATAAACACTAGTAATTGAAAAGGGCAATTGCTACACCTTTTGAAGTTTATTCTAACACCTTTATAGAAGACCACTGTGATGATGTGAAAATGTTCTTTGTGAGATCTAAGGGGTGGCTGGGAAAAATACTTTTGCCCAGTGTTTGATTCATGTCATACATGTATTTATAGTGTTGCAGTATTGGGATTATTTTCTACCCTTTGGCTTCTTGACTTGTTTTCTACCGTTATATGAACAAAACACCAAATCATCAGTACCAATGTAATGTGTTTCTTTTCTGTAGGTGGTATGTAAAAACTTCACATGTGGGCCGTATGAAAAGTGTGAGCTGACTAGTGGCATTCGACGATGCCGACCTGTGGACTATGCGGTCTGCGAGGCCTTGGGTGACCCACATTACGTGTCTTTCGACGGTTTTCATTTCGACCTCCAAGGAACCTGCACCTACACATTGTCTCAGACCTGTGGCATGGAGGGGAACAACCTTGTACCTTTTGCTGTTGTGGTGAAGAATGAGAAATGGTGGCCCAATATGGCCTTTAATGTCTCTGTGACCAAAGAGGTGTCTCTGATGGTGTATGGATACACCTTTGTTCTGAGACAAAACACGGCCCAGATTTTGGTAAACAAGAGTCTTCTGCTTTTATACCATGTTGTTTGAGCTGCCTGACTGAATATGTGTTGCTATGGTACATTTGCGGTTACAGTTACATTTTTTTTTAAAGTGTTCCCCGTGGGTCTGGGTGTTTTGGGTTTCATTTAATATTTTTTCCTGGCAGATTCTGATCTTGGACTTTTAAATTTAAATGTCAAATATCCTTTAGCAGGTGAACGGGGTGCTGACCGACCTCCCATGGAGCTTAAACGACGGTAAAGTACAGATCTCTAAGGAAGGCAAGGACTACGTAATGAAGACAGAATTTGGTGTCCGCGTGACCTTTGACCTTGCGTACTACGCCACGGTCACCGTCCCTGGGACCTACCGTGGCAAGACCTGTGGCCTGTGTGGAAACTTTGACAAAAATGCTTCGAATGACTTCCGCCTCCCCGATGGTAACGTTACGAAGGACGTAAATACCTTCGGGAAGGCGTGGATGGTTCCATCACCCGGGGCTGCCTATGTAGGCGGATGCTACGGCAACCAATGCCCGGCCCCCCCTCCGGCGCTGGCGGCGGTGTTTGCAGGACCCGCGTACTGCGGGCTGCTCTCAGATCCAGCGGGACCGTTTGTTGCTTGCCACGCTGTGCTGGATCCAGCGGTGTATCTCACACACTGCGTCTTCGACGTGTGGGCCTCTGGCGGCAGCAGTGCCGTAGCCTGTGAGGGTGTAGCAGCCTACGCCCTCCGCTGCCACATGGCAGGCGTGGCAATTAAGAGCTGGAGAACGAACGCCTTCTGTCGTAAGTGATGCCTGTCAGCCATTGGTCCAGATTGAAATCAGTAGTTAATTCATTAGTAGCATTCAATAGAGACTGACAATAAATGTGTAAAAAGGAAATTCTTACCTAGCATGGTCATCCAAGTGGTGCATATCGGTGATGCAAATATTTCTCAATTGCGTGACTCTAGCGATGTCCTGCCCGAAGAACAGTCACTACGAGCTGTGTGCAGACACCTATTCCGTGGCTTGCCCGGGCCTTTCTGATATCGCTCAAAACCCCAGATTCTGCAATGAGGGTTGCACCTGTGACCTGGGGTACCTGTTCAACGGTGAACACTGCATCCCGTACAAAGAGTGCGGCTGTTACAAGGGCGGAATTACATATAAGGTGGAGTACATAGATCCGAAATCACTCCGTCAAAATTGGACACCAAGATTTTTTTGATGTGCGTGTATATGTGTGTGACGGCATGTGTGGATGTGTGTGTGTGTGTGTGTGTTCATTTCTCCAGCCTGGTGAGGTCATGTACCAAGCACAGTGTCAGCAAATGTGTGTGTGTAATCCAGGGACAGGGGTCACCTGTGCTTCCAACTCCTGCCCCAATGGCACACAGTGTCTGCTCAGGGAGGGAGTCTTGGGTTGCTTTCACTCAGGTTAGCCAATGTTACCTACATTAACCTGTCTTCTCCACAGAGACTCACACCAGCACAATATAGGCCTAAGTATCTTGTCATCATGTTTTTCAATGTTCATCAATCTTAATCAAATAACTAGTATATGAACTTGTTATCCTGTGATTAAATGTGATTACAATGTGATTATCCACATATTCTTACCAGATGGCTTTGTTTAAATTTAGTCTCTACAAACATTAAGATCAAGTGTTTTGGTAGCCAACTAGCTAGCCGGCTAACCTAGCATAGCTAGCTAGACTCCTGGTAGCTTAACTATTAGCTAAACTAACGTATTTGGGGGAAAGGATCTCTATCTGGGGAAACGTGTGGGAGGGAGACCTCCTATCTTCTATCTTCCTATCAAATAGCCAAAAGCGTGAAGGTGTGTTTTTGGCTATTTGTGTCTTGTAATCACGTTAAACCTTATCTGGGTTTTTATTTGTAGTGCAACCCACCACACAAAAACGTTTTGTCATATTTCCAATTGCGGTGTTTTCCCACATGGAGTGGGCGTGACCTAAATGCATCCTGTCTCTATTTTATAAGCTGTGTTGCACAATGTAAATACCTAAGAAACATTATACAAGTTTATCGACTCACATTGATTTTTTTAACAGAGAAACAAGATCTTGGACTGATCATTGGTCTCAAAATACTTTATTCCGTTAGATTTACATCTGTATTAATGTTCTAAATTCCAGACTAAGGTCACAAAAATATTTTTTTGCTGAAAACATTATGAAATCAGTCTGAAACATTTTGTGTTACTATTCGTTTCTATTTTGCTTCACCATAATGCACATTTGCCTTAATGGTATTTAGCACACAAGCAGTTATCCAGAGCTACCTACAAAAGTGCATTAGCTGTCTGCCCATAAAAATATGCTTAACTAGCACAAACAATTTACACTCCAAAAATACTCTGAAACTCAGATAATGCCAGAAACAAATTTGGTACTTAAAAGCACAACAAAGCTGATTGTTGTTCTTTATTGTTTACACTGTGTCCATGTTCACAGATCCATGTAAGGACATCCAGTGCCGAGAACAGGAGGTCTGCCGCGTGGAGGGGGTCCATGCCACATGTGCGCCCCTCTTTACCGCCACCTGCTGGTCCTGGGGGGATCTGCACTACCAGACCTTCGACGGCTTTTGCTACGACTTCCAGGGCACGTGCAGGTACACCCTGACTACCACCTGCGGCAACGTGGACGGCCTGGTGCCCTTCTCTGTGACGGAGAGCAGTAGTAACCTGGGCAACGTGTCTCTAGTTCGTGACATAAACGTGGATGTGTATGACACTTCCATCACTATTGAGAAGTTTCAGTGGGGCCAGATTATGGTAAGAGTTCAGCACTTGAATCCAATGTCTTAATCCTGAAGTTTTTTACTGCAATATATAACTTGTGTTTTTGCGCATGGCTCACACACACTGAATTATTCTGTGGTCTCCACTGGCTTGAGTAGCCGACAGAAGGGCTTTTCACATCCAGGTCATGCAGTTCAACACCAACTCAGGTTTTCCTTGCCTCAGTACATCTGAGATGATTGTCCTAATGATTAGCTGGCACACTAGATGAGTTGTCTGGAAAACATGGCACTGGCTCCCTGGAATAGGAGCTAAAACCTCTGAAAGACAGTATGCTGCTTCCTTTCAAATAATAAAAAAAACACTATGTGTAACAAGCAGCATTTAATGACCAGAAAAGCAGTATATTGATCGTATGCTCTTTAGGCTGCTTTTCAATATGTGAAATATTATAATCATCAGATTTTGTTATTTTTTAAAAATTATTATTAGCAATATAGAAAATGTATGTGAAATTATGTGTTCATAAGAGATGTGTCTAAATACTTTAATAATATTGTGCACTGTCCTTTGGTGTCAGTACACAAAAGCTCGGTGTCTGGTTTTCAGAAGCTTTTCGGTGTCTTGTCTGGTGTTTACAACATCCTAGATTCTCAGACACCTGAGTAGGCCACTGAGGACATGTGTTGTGGGACAGTGGTGCGCTCCTTTGACGGGCCTCCGGCTTGGGTCAGGGTGGGACACCGTGGCTTTGTCAAAACAGGGATACTGGTGCATTCCTTCAAGCTGATCCAAGGGGGCCCACACTGGAAAACAAGTTAAAAGTCCCTGGATGGACTGTTAGAAGACAATGCTGCCCCATACCCCCACCCCCAATAAGACTTAGCATTGAGCTGAGCAGCCTATTGTCAGACTGATAATACTGGGTGTATTATTGTCTCTGGTCAAACATTAGAGCTATGAGCCTAGGGTTGTGTTTCCGGGACTTTCTATTTTCCCATCCTCGCCCACTCAATGACCCCACGCTGTAGTTCTGTCAGGTGTGCACGGCGGTGACGGATTCTGCTTTGCCTGATGATGTCGATACAGTTTGGTGCACAGAACACATGTACCTTCATCGCTGCTCATTAGTGTAATGATGGGTAACGAGGGCAAATAACGCAGCTTTTAGGGTATTTTAGGGCAGTTCAAACTTTAGCATATTTGTGAATATTTAATGTTATTTGCTGATATGAATCGGGGAATTAATATGTCGATTGCTGTTTATTCCCAAATCTAAAGGCATCTGTGATACTGATTACAAATTTTCAAACTGCGCATTAATCACTGCATAGTGCTCAGCTAACCAGTGTTAAATGAACACGTATTTGAGAGCGTTGAGGCTAGGTTGGGTGATGGTTGAACGCAGGCGTTGTTCCCCCGTGCGTGCAGGTGCACGGTGAGAGGCTGTACCTGCCTCTTGTACTCCTGGATGGGCGAATCAGGGCCCGGCAGCTCGGGGCGGCCGCCGTCGTGGAGACGGACTTCGGCCTGCGCGTCTCCTACGACTGGTACTCGCTGATGTCTGTGCAGCTGCCGAGCGGTTACCACGGCAGCGTGTGCGGCCTGTGCGGGAACTTCGACGGCGACCGTGGCGATGAGCTGCGTGGCCCCGCGGGCGAGTCCCGGGCTTCGGTGCTCAGCTGGGTCAGCAGCTGGAAGGCGGGTGTGCCGGGCTGCAACGACAGCTACGGTGGGAACTCCTCCGCGTACGGTGGGAACTCCTCCGCATACACGGCCGCCCAGCAGGCGGCGTACGGCTCGGAGGCGTCCTGCGGCGCCCTGACGTCAGCCTCCCCGGGCGTGTTCAGGGCGTGCTGGCCTAAGGTGGACCCTGCAGCATTCCAGCAGGCTTGTGTGAACGACCTGTGCGCGAGTAACGGAGACCACAGGCTGCTGTGTATGGCTCTGGAGGCTTACAGCAGCAGGTGTTACCAGGAAGGCGTCGTCGTTAGCAGCTGGAGAGAACAGTTCAACTGCCGTAAGTGAGTGTGTGTGTGTGTGTGTGTGTGTGTGTGTGTGTAGATTTAGTCATACTTCAGTGTCATGCAGTTCACGGCAATATTGTAATATAACTTCTATTGAAGAGTAGATGTCAGAGCTCACGCAGCGAGCTCATGCAGCGATCTCACGCAGCGATCTCACGCAGCGATCTCACGCAGCGATCTCACGCAGCGCTATCTGCCACACTCTCTCGAGCAGCCATGAGGTGCCAGCCGAACAGCCACTACGACCCTTGTGCTTCCCCGTGCCCGGAGACCTGCACGACGCTGGGGCAGAATGTCACGTGCGCGGGCACGTGCGTGGAGGCCTGCGTGTGCGACTCAGGCTACTTCCTCAGCGGCGACACATGCATAGCGTCCAGCCAGTGCGGCTGCCGGTACGAGGGCCGCTACTACACGCAGGGCCAGCGCTTCTGGGCGGACGCCGGCTGCCGGCGACTCTGCGAGTGTGACTCCGCCCTGGGGGCGGTGCTGTGCAGCGAGGCTCCGCCCTCCGAGACGTGCGTCCTCGTAGACGGCCTGCGCACCTCCCTGGCCCCGGCGAAGGCCACGTGCGTGGTTTACGGCGACCCGCACTACCGCACATTCGACGGCTTGCCCTTTGACTTCCAGGGCTCCGGCATCTACCAGCTGGTAGCGCTATGCTCCCAGGGAAGTGGTCTCGTGCCATTCAATGTCACAGTGCAGAATGAGATCCAGGCCAGCTTGGCGGTGGGGTTCACCAGGGCACTGATGGTGCTTGTGTATGGAGTTAACATCACGATGACAAAACAATATCCCTATCAAATACTGGTGAGTAAAGGACTACAAAGGTTAGCAATGCTACACAATATCAATAACAGTAATAATAATCATGTGAATTAACAAATAAATGTTCATGCCTTTGTCAAACCCAAACTTAAATTCTCAAGTGTCATTAATTTGTTTAACACGTTTATAGGAAAGAGAAGATAGTGTTATCTGCTCATTTTGTATGTATTTTTGTTCCTTCAGTTAAATGGTATGCTGACAGATCTCCCTCTTGAGCTACAAAATGCGGTGGTGTACCGCACGGGCAACGCCATCATACTGGAGGCGACCTTTGGCCTGCAGGTGACCTTTGACCAGGCCGGCGGCCTACAGGTCACCCTGCCCAGCACGTACGGCAGGGCCGTGTGCGGCTTGTGCGGAAACTACGACGGCTCCTCCCAGAACGACTTCGCCACGCCCTATGGGGAGGCACCTGACGTGTTCACACTGGGCCAGAGCTGGCAGATTAGCCCCGCCCCACAGGTAGGAGCCTCCCCCGGCTTCGCTGTCTTCCTGCAGGGCGCCAGGGACTTCGCGCTGTGCCCGACCTGCGCGGACGCCCAGAAGAACGAGGCCCAGCTGCAGTGCAGCATCATCGCAGACAGCGCCGGCCCTTTCCGTGGATGTCAGGGTACGATTGACCCTGGGCCCTATGTGGCCGACTGCGTGTTTGACGTCTGCCTGTATCAGGGCTTCCACAGCATTCTGTGCGACGCCATAGCGGCTTATGTCACGGCATGCCAGAGCCGAGGGGTGACCGTCCAGCCTTGGAGAAACGACACTTTCTGCTGTGAGTATGTCCAGAATCTTCACTAACTCAAAAGTGATTGGTTGCTGGCAACACAAAACAAATATAAAATGCAAGGTGGGACATGTAGTCTTATAAACAGAACCGCGTATTATAACGTCACCGACAAGAACCAACTCTCAAACACTGAGAGTTAACATAAATGTTTCAGCGACAACGAATGCCAGTTCAGTTCTGAGATAACACAAATTTGCTTGTTTGTTTTAGGGATTTCTTGTTTTTCCCAGAACTCCACCCCTCTGCATATCTAATCTATGATGTAATCTAATCTAATCCCGATCCACAGCTGTGTCCTGCCCTCCCAACAGCCACTACAGCCTGTGTGCCCCGGGCTGCGCGGACACCTGCGCGGGACTCTACTCTGCCCCACACTGCAGCAAGCCCTGCTCCGAGGGCTGCGGGTGTGATGCGGGTTTCGTGCTGAGCGGCGTGGCGTGCGTGCCGCTGGCCCGGTGCGGCTGCCTGTACGGCGGCCGCTACTACGAGAAGGGCGCGGCGTTCTACGGGGACGCGCGATGCCGGCTGCGTTGCATGTGCGGCGAGAACGGAGCGGTGGCGTGCAACGCGTCCACGTGCAGCCAGGGAGAGACGTGCACGGTGGTGGGGGGCGTGGTTGGGTGCCGCCCGGCCGGGTACCGCAGCTGTGTGGCCTCCGGAGACCTCCGCTACACCTCGTTCGACGGACGGACGTTCGGTTTGAAGGGTGCCAGCGCCTACATGCTGGCCCGAGTGTGCGCGACGCCCAGCAAGATGCTGACCAGTTTCTCGGTGGAGACGGAGAACGGGAAAGGCGAAACTTCGGGCACGACGGGCATCCAGGCGGTGACCGTGTCCGTCTACAACTTCACCATCAGCATCAGACAAGACACGCGCTGGAGGGTGACGGTGAGGATTATGATCTCCGTTCCGTTGAAAACAAGCTGATCAAGGTCTAATTTATTTATACATGTTGTCACAAAGCCGCTTTACAATCGTATGGGTCCAGATCCCTAATGAGCAAGCCAAAGGCGACAGTGGCAAGGAAAAACTCCCTATGATGGTGGGGATTAGGAAGAAACCTCAGGAGGATCAAGACTCAAAAGGGAACCCATCCTCCATTGGGCGGTCCGCTAGCAGTATTTGTGGTAAAAATGTAGTTCTATAGTTATAGTTGTGGTTCTAGTTCCCTGGCTAAGTAGTCACCGTTCCTTCAGTGCAGATGGTGAGCCTCAGGTAGGAGCTAGCATCAACACGTCCTCTTGCAGCAATGGCACATCCAACCCTGGCATCAGTACATCCACCGGCAAGCCAGACCATCTCCTAAGTGTTTGTAGGCCCCCGAGCCCCAAACCTTACAAGGGGAATATTAACTGAAGGCTTGATTAAATAGGTGAGTCTTAAGTCTAGATGTAAAGATTGGAACTGTGTCAGAATCTCGGATCGGAGCTGGAAGACTATTCCATAACTGAGGGGCTTTAAAGGAGAAAGCTCTACCTCCGGCTGTAGTCTTACAAATTTGACAAAACTAGGAGAAATCCTGCATTTTGGGAGCGCAGAAGGTGAGATGGTTTATAGTATGCACTCTGATATTGTTCACTCAGATATTGTGGAGCAAGACCATTGAACACCTTATAGGTCAACAGAAGAATTTTAAATTCAATTCAATATTTAATGGGAAGCCATCAGTGCAGGCAGGATCAGGATCTTTGACCTTTAACCTTGACCTTGTTAGCTCTCTATACAGCTGCCTAAGTCTGTGTTGTTTTCACATTTTATGGTTTGATCGTTTTTTTTTTTATTGTAATATATTAAGTACATTTCTTGCTGCATGGCCTGTGGTCTGCGTTCCCCTCAGGTGAACAAGGAGAACATCAACCTTCCTGCCACGCTGGACGCCCGCATCTCACTCACCCAGCTGGGACTTACCCTCAGCCTGCAGACGGACTTTGGACTGCAGGTTCTGTACGGAGCGGAGCAGCTGGAGGTCCGTGCGCTCACCACCTACAACGGCAGCACGTGCGGTCTGTGCGGCAACAGCAACGGAAACCCCTCAGACGACTTTCTGCTGCCCGGCGGGAACAACGCCACCAGCGTGGCCGCTTTCGGGCAGGCGTGGGCGTCGGCGCCCCCTGGTGAACCACATCAAGGCTACGAGGGTCCCGGTCCGGACGAGCCGGGCAACGTGGCGCAGTACGGCGGAAACGATTTGTGCGGCATCATCTCGTCTCCGACGGGCCCTTTCCACGGATGTCAGACGCAGGTGAACCCGCAGACGTACGCCAGCGGCTGTGTGTCCGACATGGCGGTGACGGGCGGGAGCGTGGCCTCGCTGTGTCAGAGCATCCAGGCATACGCCACAGCCTGCCAGCTTGCTGGACAGAACATCGAGGCCTGGAGAAACAGCACCTTCTGCCGTGAGAGCCCTGCATAAGTCCTAGTAGTAGATCACAGATGGGAAACAGGATGGGATGGGATTCCGCTTTTTTAACGTTTTTATCATCTGAATGTCCTGATTTTCCATAGCTATCCAGTGTCCAGCTAACAGCTACTACTCAGTCTGCTCGGACACCTGTGTCAACACCTGTGCAAGCCTCACCTGGCCAGCCAGCACGTGTACAATCGGCTGCCTGGAGGGCTGTCGGTGTGTGGACGGGTTCCTGTGGGACAGTGACCAGTGCGTGGCGCCGAAAGACTGTGGATGTGTTCATGATGGCAAATACCTCAAGGTAAGTGTTGTTAACGATCAAATATTACACAATAAAGTATTGTACACTAGTGACATTGTCATACCACAGATTTATAAAAGATCATTTTTACGAGGGTAGAAGTGTCATGTGACTTTCAGCAGGTCAGTTTGTTTTGAAAAGCATTTGATGTTCAGTTAATGTGCACAATGCTGACCAGTATCTCACTCTACCGGATCAGGTGGGCGAGGTGTCGGTGTCGGCAACATGTGAAATGGCGTGCATGTGTTTGAGCGGAGGCGTTCTGCGGTGTGACCGGTACACGTGTGGCAGCGGGCAGGTCTGCGACGTCCAGGACGGGCGCCGTGGGTGTCAAGTCGTGCAGAGTCTGTGCGTGGTCGGGCCCGCGCCCACGTTCCGGCCCTTCGACGGGTCGCTGCGGGCGGTGCGGCAGGGCGGGGCCTTCGTGATGGCGTTCGTGTGCGACGAGCAGTTGCCTGAGTGGTTCCGGGTGGTGATGGAGCTCCAGTCGCGCGGCACAAACACCTCGACGTCCGTGACCATGCTCCACGTCTTCACGCAAAGCTCGGCCATCACGGTGAACTACCAGAATCAGTGCTGGGTGAGGACTCTTAGCTCCACATCCACGTAAAGGAACGTTGGTAGCTCATGGTGAAACTTGGAATTTGGCTTCAGCCGACAAAGTGTGGATAAATCACAGCACTTCAGAATTAAACACTGAGCAAAGGTTTGAGAAACTGTTCAGAGTGAAGTGGGCAGAGGAACCTAACAATTCTAAATTAAATTTAAATACATCCTGAGAACATCACCTTGGGAAGGTTATGAAAAGTGCTGACGCCTCTTTCACAGCCTGGAATGGTAGCTACACTTCTGGGCTATGGAATGTGAGTGGATGTATTTTATATCTGTATTATTGAGCCAAGACTCCTACAAAACAGCTTTTTGGGGGGCGCATGCCAGTCATCTATTACTAAAGTAGGATTTACCTTTGAAGTAGGTATCACCCAAACTCTTCTTATTCAACGGTGCTACGGTAAATACAAAAGTCCATTCAATGGCACCTTTAAAAATGATCTCCGCAAATTGCCGGTGATGTGGGCTACTTTGAGAACAACCAACGAAAAAAAACACTACGTGACGTTTTTTTCCTGATCGTTCGCTAGGTAAATGGGAAGAAAGTGACGTACCCCAGCAGGCCTGTGCCGGACGTGCTGATTGGCCGCATGGGCGGGGGCGTGGTCATTGAGAGGGCCTCCGTCGTGAGAGTGGAGTACACCCCCTTTCAGCAATTGACGCTGGCTATCAGCCAAAATCTGGCGGGCAAAATGTGCGGCCCGTGCGGTAACTACAGTGGAAATCCTCCCGACAACACGGTACCGTCCAATGGAACCGCTCCACCTGTGCTGTTGTTGGATCTGGTCTCCTGGCAGGCCGGAGACTTCACCGGATGGTAAGTCGTTTGGTCAAATGGTCGACAAGTACCGATATGTGACAGTAACCTACTGGATCACATTGGTTTGATCAATTGCCATATTAGATACATTTTAAACTGACTTAATTGTTTAATCCACAGTGCTGACTACTGATATGTAGAGAATGGAACTTTTGCCAGGTAAGGAGCTTTCTTGGAATCCAGTTTTCAGACACTGGTGAACTGAATTTACAGAAGTCCCGGTTGTCGTTGCAGTGGCGTGTGACGTAGCAGCTCTTGGTTGAAGCAGCCACTCCACAGAGGCGTCTGAGCCTTCATTCCGCTTTGGCATCTTCCTCTGGGTTATATGATCATTGTGCAGCTGTTAGACATCATGTTTTGTGTGTACGTTTGTGTGTATGTTTTGTACCTGTATAATGTACATCTTTTCTTTAATTTTATGAATATTGTTAAAATTACTACACAGTAGATTTATTTTGTTGCTTTTTCGGTTGTATGTTCGATATGGGGCTTTGCCTGATCATTTGAGAATTAAAATTTGTGCAGTTCCTACTTTTGGTGGAGTTAAAAAAAAAAAAAAAAAAAAAAAAAAAAAACATGTCTTTTCCTAGCTCGTAGCACGTTTTTGTTGTAAGTCACAGACACTGTGCAGATATCACCAGCAGATGGCAGTCATAATTCATCAGGAAATTTTGACATTCCACCAAGTCTGTCATGCTAAATTTCCCGTTAAATAGAATATTCATAATGACAGTAATAAAGTGTCTTGGTGTAGTTTCAACCCCAATCAGTTGGGTTAAAGCATGTAAAGAGAAAACCATCAGCTATAAAAAGCCAACTAGAGCATTATACAATAACATCAAGTTAAAGGTTCAGAATAATGACTCACGAGTCAAAATATTAACAAAGCTACAATTCCACAAATCTACCAGTTTGTATCTAGACATTTGAGCTCACTGGTGCCATACCTGTGTTCAGCAAACAAAGACAGAAAAGAGCAAGCAAGAGAATAACCCTGTCCCATAACAGCACAGCCATTTTACACTCAGAATGAATAATACAACTGTGGTGGATTAACAAACCATAAAAACAGCCCTGTAGCAGGTGGTCTGATCCAGGGACCTTCCTGCATAAACTCCAGAAACAACCACCCACCTGAAGATGTTTAGCAAAAACACAAGCCCACAGGCAACTTTAACCATAACTATGTGGCGGAACAGCAGCATGTAGCAGTATTAATTTCAGTTCAGAATACCTTGGGGCACTCATAAATATTTAGCAGGGTAGCATAAGACGTTGGAGATGAGTACACATGGATTTTGGATTCAGTCCTATGAATAATAATACTCAAATCATCCTCTTAAAGTTGTGGACTAAGAGTATTCAGAGGCACTACACTCATACATCACCAACTAGGTCCTACAGAGACGATGGAGGAACAGTCCTAGACACGTCTTGGTGAGGAGATCTTGCGCACTCCTCTCACAGCACTGCTCAAGTCCCAGTAATGTCAGAGCTGAAGGGTCTGTTGTTCCAACACTCTGCCTTCAGCTCCCAGATCAAAAGCCTCCATGCCCAAGGGAGCGGGATGCGTGTAGGACTAACGTGGATGAGCACACTTCCCACGCTACAGAGTGTGCAGGAGACAGGACGGAGGCCGCGGGGTGAGAACCGGCAGGTTCAGATACGAGACACGGCAGCGTCCTGAACTCGGTGATGAAGAAAAAAAATTAAAAGATTGCAGAAACTTTTAGAAACGGTCTGTGGGAAGAGCTGTAAAATATGCTGAATATGAGGTTATGAGGATATGAAGTTGCTCAAATCTCCTTCATTACTGCAGAAGATCATCTCATTGCTATGAGTTTGGGAGACATCGGTTTTATGTAATTTAATATATATGTATATATTGAGATATTGAGTATTAATGTCTGACAGAGAGAGAGAGACAGAGAAAGAGGGGAGAAAGATTTAGTTTCCATAAACAGAATGTTTCGGACAGAGGTCCTTCATCAGCTATATTATGTTATTTTATACACACACATACACACAAATGAAATTAGTCATTAAATATAACTTTCTAGGGTGTGTGTGTGTGTGTGTGTGTGTGTGTGTGTAATGGCTGACAGTTTAACAGCAGAGGGAGACAGAGTCTGTGGAGCTGTCAAACACTTATAACACTTTAATACATCGAAATGTAATGAAATAAACATAGTACACACTAGAAACACAAAGTCCCAGGGAAAATCTGTTTGATGTTAAAGATTGTTTAAATCAAACAGAGAACCAGTTTGACATTTGGCCAGCTTGAAGCACGTAGCGGAAATTGTGTCTGCCTGTTAGCAAACAGCAGCAGAGCTCCCTCCAAATAAACCAATGAACCCAGTAAACCTATTAAACCACTTTCTAGTTTCTTTACTGGGTGTCATTTCAGACACGAAACAGTCAGAAAGAATAAAGTTTTATGTTGTTGTGAACAATTTTTATTATTTGTTGTGTTTTGTTTAAAATTTTTCATGTACTCATTTAAATGAAAGAATGAGAAACCAATATGAAAATGGTGGCTTTTGTTTCACTTTTATTGTCCATTTTAAACGCATTCTAAATGCATTCGATAAAACCGATGTAAAAGTCTCACAGTCTCAAAGTAAGTCTTGCAGTTTTATGATCTAAAATAAAACTGAGATGTTCTGTACGTGTCTGGAAAAGTTTTGGACAGACTTGTTGGTTTGTTT
>NC_135226.1:9160607-9170607 GCF_052324685.1 Brachyhypopomus gauderio
CTCTCAGGAGGGGGCACAGAAGAAGGTGGGACTCTCTCTCTCTCTCTCTCTCTCTCTCTCTCTCTCTCTCTCTCTCAAGCCATCATAGGTGAATGATGTGCATTAAAGGTTGGGTAAGCCATTATTTTCTAACCCGTTATTTTCTCAACAGGTGCACCATTCTGGTACTCTCACGGTGACCTTTTCCTTGGCATGGCTAACTGAAATGAGCAACTTAATGGATTTCAGATGAGCGAATGACAACTGGCACAAACCTTAACTGACTGGCTTGGTTTTTGGTCGAACAGAAGGGAATTGCTTGAACCTCCCGATAACTTCTTCTCCTGAACCTTCTGTGTCTTTTGTCACTTGTGCTTTAGATGCTGGCTTGATCTTTCCCAGAGCTGAGCGTTACTCTAATTGTGTCTGACTATAATAACAGTGAGGTGTATTGCCTTTTTCCTGTATCTAGGAAGTAGGTTTTGTAGCAGGTATTTAGGTGTGTGTTAAATCGATGCATTGTCAAATGCTGAAATAGAGATGTGATGAAACATGACACACATACACTCTGTACCTGATTGGTCATCATCATCATCATCATAGAGGCATCGGTGTGAAGGTGCTCTCCCCACACACACTGGAGGTCAGGCACCGGTGTGAAGGTGCTCTCTCCACACACACTGGAGTTCACCACCATCATAGAGGCACCGGTGTGAAGGTGCTCTCTCCACACACACTGGAGGTCATCACCATCATAGAGGCACCGGTGTGAAGGTGCTCTCTCCACACACACTGGAGGTCATCACCATCATAGAGGCAACGGTGTGAGGGTGCTTTCACCACAAACACTGGAGGTCACCACCATCATAGAGGCAACGGTGTGAAGGTGCTCTCTCCACACACACTGGAGGTCACCACCACCATAGAGGCACCAGTGTGAAGGAGCTCTCTCCAGACACCCTGGAGGTCACCACCATCATAGAGGCACCAGTGTGAAGGAGCTCTCTCCAGACACCCTGGAGGTCACCACCATCATAGAGGCACCAGTGTGAAGGAGCTCTCTCCAGACACCCTGGAGGTCACCACCATCATAGAGGCACCAGTGTGAAGGAGCTCTCTCCACACACCCTGGAGGTCACCACCATCATAGAGGCACCAGTGTGAAGGAGCTCTCTCCAGACACCCTGGAGGTCACCACCATCATAGAGGCACCAGTGTGAAGGAGCTCTCTCCAGACACCCTGGAGGTCACCACCATCATAGAGGCACCAGTGTGAAGGAGCTCTCTCCAGACACCCTGGAGGTCACCACCATCATAGAGGCACCAGTGTGAAGGAGCTCTCTCCAGACACCCTGGAGGTCACCACCATCATAGAGGCACCAGTGTGAAGGAGCTCTCTCCAGACACCCTGGAGGTCACCACCATCATAGAGGCACCAGTGTGAAGGAGCTCTCTCCAGACACCCTGGAGGTCACCACCATCATAGAGGCACCAGTGTGAAGGAGCTCTCTCCAGACACCCTGGAGGTCACCACCATCATAGAGGCACCAGTGTGAAGGAGCTCTCTCCAGACACCCTGGAGGTCACCCCCATCATAGAGGCACCAGTGTGAAGGAGCTCTCTCCAGACACCCTGGAGGTCACCACCATCATAGAGGCACCAGTGTGAAGGAGCTCTCTCCAGACACCCTGGAGGTCACCACCATCATAGAGGCACCAGTGTGAAGGAGCTCTCTCCAGACACCCTGGAGGTCACCACCATCATAGAGGCACCAGTGTGAAGGAGCTCTCTCCAGACACCCTGGAGGTCACCACCATCATAGAGGCACCAGTGTGAAGGAGCTCTCTCCAGACACCCTGGAGGTCACCACCATCATAGAGGCACCAGTGTGAAGGAGCTCTCTCCAGACACCCTGGAGGTCACCACCATCATAGAGGCACCAGTGTGAAGGAGCTCTCTCCAGACACCCTGGAGGTCACCACCATCATAGAGGCACCAGTGTGAAGGAGCTCTCTCCAGACACCCTGGAGGTCACCACCATCATAGAGGCACCAGTGTGAAGGAGCTCTCTCCAGACACCCTGGAGGTCACCACCATCATAGAGGCACCAGTGTGAAGGAGCTCTCTCCAGACACCCTGGAGGTCACCACCATCATAGAGGCACCAGTGTGAAGGAGCTCTCTCCAGACACCCTGGAGGTCACCACCATCATAGAGGCACCAGTGTGAAGGAGCTCTCTCCAGACACCCTGGAGGTCACCACCATCATAGAGGCACCAGTGTGAAGGAGCTCTCTCCAGACACCCTGGAGGTCACCACCATCATAGAGGCACCAGTGTGAAGGAGCTCTCTCCAGACACCCTGGAGGTCACCACCATCATAGAGGCACCAGTGTGAAGGAGCTCTCTCCAGACACCCTGGAGGTCACCACCATCATAGAGGCACCAGTGTGAAGGAGCTCTCTCCAGACACCCTGGAGGTCACCACCATCATAGAGGCACCAGTGTGAAGGAGCTCTCTCCAGACACCCTGGAGGTCACCACCATCATAGAGGCACCAGTGTGAAGGAGCTCTCTCCAGACACCCTGGAGGTCACCACCATCATAGAGGCACCAGTGTGAAGGAGCTCTCTCCAGACACCCTGGAGGTCACCCCCATCATAGAGGCACCAGTGTGAAGGAGCTCTCTCCAGACACCCTGGAGGTCACCACCATCATAGAGGCACCAGTGTGAAGGAGCTCTCTCCAGACACCCTGGAGGTCACCACCATCATAGAGGCACCAGTGTGAAGGAGCTCTCTCCAGACACCCTGGAGGTCACCACCATCATAGAGGCACCAGTGTGAAGGAGCTCTCTCCAGACACCCTGGAGGTCACCACCATCATAGAGGCACCAGTGTGAAGGAGCTCTCTCCAGACACCCTGGAGGTCACCACCATCATAGAGGCACCAGTGTGAAGGAGCTCTCTCCAGACACCCTGGAGGTCACCCCCATCATAGAGGCACCAGTGTGAAGGAGCTCTCTCCAGACACCCTGGAGGTCACCACCATCATAGAGGCACCAGTGTGAAGGAGCTCTCTCCAGACACCCTGGAGGTCACCACCATCATAGAGGCACCAGTGTGAAGGAGCTCTCTCCAGACACCCTGGAGGTCACCCCCATCATAGAGGCACCAGTGTGAAGGAGCTCTCTCCAGACACCCTGGAGGTCACCCCCATCATAGAGGCACCAGTGTGAAGGAGCTCTCCACCACCATCACCAGTTGGTAAATGCTTTGAACTTCGTGTTCTGCTTTTCTTTGTTTTAAATCACAGACTCTTAGAGAATGAGTTCTTTTTTAAGGGCCTGTTTACCCTTTGCATTAACATGCATTTTTGGTGATTGGTTCACATTCGCAGTTTATTTGTCTACTTGAAAAGCTAGGTGTAACCACCCCAGGAATCATTGTGACTGGTTTACGATCAGGTCACTCCAACCACATCGGGAGGTGGTCAGAGAAAGACTGTGAGCACATTTAATTCACATGAAAACTGATTGAAAATACATCTGCATGCGATTATGTAAATGAAAATACACGTACAAACTTTTCTCTTTCTTGCCCAACATGCCCTCTGGCCAGTGGTAGAGCTGAGCTGACTACTGCAGAAATGACATTTTTTGTTGCCTGCTAGAAATGGTTTGTGTTGGGTGTGCTTTTTATGTTGGAGAGTAAAATCAGATCTTGTCTGGAGTAAACACGGGGGAAGTATTTCGGTGACAAGTGAAGTGAACAGAATTCGGCCAAAGCACATTCAGACGCGATCCAGACATGAGTTGTGTTAATGAAAAGTGAAACCAGGCCCTGAAGAGGAGGCCGCAAATGTTTTGAGCTTGTTGGAAAACATACAAAAAGTCCTAAGCAAGGGTTGAGTTTGTCTTTTAGCAAATCACAAAAAATATAATAGTTCTGAAGAACAAAGTGTATATGGATGAAAGTTGAAATGAAAGAATCTTTCACAGATGCTGAAGTCCTTTCCATTTTTAATCAAATAAATGTGATGTTTGTTCTTGAGGCTCTGATTTTTAAATGTTTTCATTTACTTCTCCCTAATGTCTGAAGTCAAAGACAAACAGTCTAGTGACTTAGTCTAGTATAGACTAGACTAGTGACCAGTGTCACTTTGTAGGTGGACTGGTTGTTAATATTTTGTTGTAAGTGCTCAGAGAGACAGTAACAGAAATAGACAGAGTAAGAGAAACAATTAGTAAAGTGCGTAGTGGACAGTGCATGTAATGCGCACATGTAACAATCGTGAACACGTGACAATAGTGCACACTTAACACACGTACAATAGGAAAGACCCTTGAAAAGTTAATCCATGACACCTCTGACAACCATTTCATGATGTAACTATGCAGGCAGCGGTGTAACTTACACACATGCGGTGAGTGACGGCCCTGGATCTCGAGGTCATTGTGTTTCACATCACTGCTTCACACCAGGAGGGAACATACCAGAGAAGTTGGAACACATTCAAATCCTTGATTTAATCACATATTCTTTCTGTGTTCTCTGTCTCCAAAAATATGTTTCTTGGGCAGGAGTCCGTGTGCATAGGTATAACCCAAGCTGCTCAGAGGTGATGGGAGTTGTATAATTCTGCCAGCAGTCTGCTGCTGCTGCTGTGTGTGTGTGTGTGTGTGTGTGTGTGTGTGTGTGTGTGTGTGCATACGTGGGTGTGTGTGGGGGAGGCCTCTTTTCGTTATTGTTGTAGAGTGTGTTACTCACTTCTTGCTGAAGTCAGATACTTTCTCCCCCACACGTACGGCACACACACACACTCATAGTGTCACACACATATGCACGCACACACACACACACACAGGACCTGTTGGGGTTTTAGGGCAGGAGAGTATAGTATGTAGATACACAGAAGAGAGGAGGCAAAGATGAACTACGTTGTGATTGGGTACATTGTGATCATAAAGGAATTAACATGGCCAGCATCAATATTTTAGGCTGTGGTGTTTTAAGTGTTCAGTTGTTATTAAGGCACCCAAAGTGTGCCAAGAAAATATCTCGCACACCATCACCACACCCACAGCCCCCTGAAAGATCCACACAAGGCAGCACAGACCAAGGCTTTTCTGTTGTTTACTCCAAATTCTGACCCAACCATCCGAACACAGAAATTGAAGCTAATCAGAACAGGCAACGTTTTTCCAACAGTCTTTTGTGCGGTTTTGGTGACTGCGTGTGAACTGTAGCCTCGTTGTGTGTTGTTTGCTGACAGGAATGGTGCTGGGTGTGGTCTTGTACCACTGTACCACCCGTCTGCTACGAGGTGTTGTGTTCTCACACGCTACTCCACATGCCTCGTAACGAGGGGCTTGTTTGAAATTACTGTTGCTTTTCTGTCAGGTTGAACCAGGCTGCCTGTTCTCTTCTGACCTCTCGCATCAACAAGGCATTTTCACCCACAGAACTGCTGCTCACTGGATATTTTCTCTTTTTCAAATTATTCTCTGTAAACCCCGGAGAAGGCTGGGCGTGAACATTCCTGTACATCAGCAGTTCCCATCTGCCCATTTGCCCATCCAACAACTGTGTCACACTCAAAGTCGTTCAAATTCCCTTTTTTGACCATGTCTACATGCCTAAATGCATCGAGTATCGTTTTATACACTGTCTAGGCAAGTTGCAGATTCATTATTTGCATTAACGAGCAGTTAAGCAGTTAATTCCCATAGGAACGTGTGCATATAGTGGGAATATTATAGTCATTGTACATTATGCTTTCTCAATCTCTTGGACTCTGACTTACTCTCTCCCACCCTCACTCACTCACTTACACACTCACTTATTCATCACTGACTCTCTCCCACCCTCACTCACTCACTTACACACTCACTTATTCATCACTGACTCTCTCCCACCCTCACTCACTCACTCACACACTCACTTATTCATCACTGACTCTCTCCCACCCTCACTCACTCACTTACACACTCACTTATTCATCACTGACTCTCTCCCACCCTCACTCACTCACTTACACACTCACTTATTCATCACTGACTCTCTCCCACCCTCTATCACTCACTCACACACTCACTTATTCATCACTGACTCTCTCCCACCCTCACTCACTCACTTACACACTCACTTATTCATCACTGACTCTCTCCTACCCTCAATCACTCACTCACACACTCACTTATTCATCACTGACTCTCTCCCACCCTCAATCACTCACTCACACACTCACTTATTCATCACTGACTCTCTCCCACTCTCACTCACTCACTCACACACTCACTTATTCATCACTGACTCTCTCCCACCCTCAATCACTCACTCACACACTCACTATGCTTGGTGTGTAGTTAGCTCAGGTTTGACTGAAACATACTTATTTGGCAGGTAACCTGAATAAAGGATATGGTATTTATATTAGTGTGTGTGGCTGTATATATGAGTGTATAACTGACATCCTGTCATTGTGTGAACCATAAAGAACTTCTGAGCCTTTTTTTAAATGCTCATCCCTGCCTTAAGGTCACAGTTTCATAGAATAAAGAGTCGTAGAATCTCCCACTTGCATGTCTCTGATCTTTATCGTATGCTGAAATTAATATACTTTTTAATAATGAAGTTAGAAAAAAAAACAACCCTAAAAGACATGTTGCACTATTGAAGAACACCCCTCAAATGTTGTATTAGGTATTTCATTGTGCTATATAAGGAGAGACACCAGTAAATGGACTCTGACCATGAGCAGACATTCTAAGACAAAAGGTGTTTACCTGCACGTGTAGTCTGGTGATAGTTTCTGCTGTTAAGACATATAAGGTTTCAGTAACATGAGATCTTAATGTTTTTGTTTACATTTGCTTCATGAGTGTATTAAGGAGCAATTTTGTGTGAACGTTTGTGTATTAGTACTCATTTGTGTGAGTGAGCTTCTTTTAGCTTCCTGTCTCTCTTTGTCATCCTTCACTCTGTTTGCTTACTGCTGGTGGAGTGATCTGATCCAGTGATAAGGTTTGTGATGTCAGGTTTGTGGGCGTGGCCTGGGGGGTGTCACACGCCTCGTTGCTCTGTCACTGCCGTAGTTCCTCTCACCCTCGTGCCTCTCTGTCTTGGCAGCTTCAAGTCTCCCTGTGTTGGTGGGTTTCTGGGTGGGTTGGTTGGGAACCATGTTTTGTCTGAGCCATTATTCATTTCTCTCTCTCTCTCTCTCTCTCTCTCTCTCTCTCTCTCTCTCTCTCTCTCTCTCTCTCTCTCTCTCTCTCTCTCTCCTTCCGTCTCACTCTCCCCCTTGCTGCCTGTGCAGTGATGTTGGATTCGGGAACAGTGTGAGTGATTGTGGCCGTCTCTTCCCTCTCTCTCTGTGAGTGAAGGCTTCAGAATGCTGAAATATTTATGGACTCACACACTCTCACCTTGAATACTGATCAGAGCTGGATCAACACACACCTTCTGGACACACACACACACACACACACACACACACACACAAAGGCACACCTGCGAACACTGTCTTCTCTTTTCATTCCTCTTTGCTCACCTGCGTTCTGCCTTTCTTGTCTTTTCTCTTTCGTCTCGTATTTTTCTCCCCACTCAATCATCCAGAGCCACTGATCTTGCCTCACGTGCCTCGTTTAGTTCTCTTAATCGTCTCTCCCTCTTGCTGCTCATCTAATCCATCTCACTGTGTGTGTGTGTGTGTGTGTGTGTCCCCATTCAGTCAGCAAGCCCAGCAAACTCTCAGCTGAAGACTTTCATCTCTCATGCCCATCAGTGTGTGGCAGCATGCAGTCCTGGCCTGGCAGGCACCCGCGCCATTAGCTGAAGCTAATGTAAAGATAAGAGAGAGCCAGACAGACCTGTGGCCAGATTAAAGCAACCACCCCCCCCCCCCCCCCCCCCCCCCCACACACACACACACACACACACACACACACACACACATGCACTCATTTGTACTCTAACCACTGGGTTTAGCAAGGAGGCAAAGTCATTCTTCTTGGTTGAACCATTTTGGGTTGGGCAGGGGGGGAGTCAGAGTTGTCAGCTCGTGCCTGTTAGTGGACGCTTTGTAGTTTATTCGTTTGAGTGAGCAGCTGGGCTTAAGTGCTGGAGACACCTCTGAACCTGAATTCAGAGAAGAAAGAGCGGACGTGGCAGATACATTTCCTCCCAGTCGAGCAGCTGGGCAAAGTAGCTTCTTATCACTGCCATCCCGGACTTGGCGGCCCATGAGAGAACGGTTGGCCGTCGTCTGATTGGGCGAGACGAGGGGAGACCAGCTCTTCCTCTAGTGCAGTCTGACTGGTGACTGGTGATGTCTGGCGGGTCATGTTCAAAGAGTCGAGCAGCCAGTCCCTTCCCCTGAGACCGGTCAGAAAGATGCAGAGATTCTGGACACGTTATGGGGGAGGTATTGAGGAGGTATATGGGAGGTATGGGGGGAGGTATTGAGGAGGTATGGGGAGGTATTGGGGGAGGGGTATGGAGGAGGTATGGGGGAGGTATAGGGGGAAGTATGGGGGAGGTATGGGGGGAGGTATGGGGGGAGGTATGGGGGAAGTATAGGGGGAGGTATGGGGGGAGGTATGGGGGGAGGTATGGGGGAGGTATAGGGGGAGGTATGGGGGGAGGTATGGGGGAAGTATGGGGGGAGGTATGGGGGAGGTATTGGGGGGAGGTATGGGGGAGGTATAGGGGTAAGTATGGGGGAGGTATGGGGGGAGGTATGGGGGAGGTATAGGGGGAGGTATGGGGGGAGGTATTGGGGAGGTATAGGGGGAAGTATGGGGGAGGTATGGGGGGAGGTAGGGGGGAGGTATGGGGGGAGGTATGGGGGAGGTATAGGGGGAAGTATGGGGGGAGGTATGGGGGAGGTATAGGGGGAGGTATGGGGGAGGTATTGGGGGAGGTATGGGGGAGGTATAGGGGGAGGTATGGGGGAGGTATGGGGGAGGTATAGGGGGAAGTATAGGGGGAAGTATCGGGGGAGGTATTGGGGGAGGTATGGGGGAGGTATAGGGGGAAGTATGGGGGGAGGTATGGGGGAGGTATGGGGGGAAGTATAGGGGGAGGTATGGGGGAGGTATGGGGGGAAGTATAGGGGGAAGTATCGGGGAGGTATAGGGGGAGGTATTGGGGAGGTATGGGGGAGGTATTGGGGAGGTATGGGAGAGGTATAGGGGGAGGTATGGGGGAGGTATAGGGGGAGGTATGGGGGAGGTATTGGGGAGGTATAGGGGGAGGTATGGGGGGAAGTATGGGGGGAGGTATGGGGGAGGTATAGGGGGAGGTATGGGGGAGGTATAGGGGGAGGTATGGGGTAGGTATGGGTGGAGGTTTAGGGGGAGGTATGGGGGGAAGTATGGGGGGAGGTATAGGGGGAGGTATTGGGGAGGTATAGGGGGAAGTATCGGGGAGGTATGGGGGGAGGTATAGGGGGAGGTATGGGGGGAGGTATTGGGGGAGGAGTATGGGGGTATTGGGGTATGTGTTATCCAGTGTCCCTTCCTGCCATGGGAGGAGATCAATTAGCCACAGCTAACTATTGGACCATGTCGATGGGCAATAAAAAGTTCAGAACAGATGCATCATACAGGTACGTTGGAGCCACATCTGTTCGTTAATGGATCAGAAGAGAATGCAGCGATACATTAAAAGATGCGGGTGACGTTTAATGGCATGAAAGCATGAGGTTTAAATCTGCAACGTCATTGTTATGGATGGAAGTTGTGTTATCACAGCGCGGGGTCCTGAATGCTTCAACCGCCATTACTCCGAGGTGTTTGCGTTGCTACCTTTCTTCTTTAAGCGCTTTATCATTCATTCCTCGTTCTGCGCGCCTGCCAAGAGTCCTGACGAACAGGCACCATAATGGCTGCTCGTGTTTGAACAGTTGGGCGGCGAGCCCCTCCGGGACTCTCCACAGCGCCCCGAGAGTCATCGTTATTGAAGTCGTGGGAGTGGCCGGCGTAGTTAGTGGAGGCGTTACATCCCTGGGCCTCCGTGCATT
>NC_135226.1:9178107-9213107 GCF_052324685.1 Brachyhypopomus gauderio
AGTCCCTATCCACTTTTAACCCTCTTCTCCAACTCTTTGGTTAATTGAATGCCAATGGCTTTCTTTATCACTCTACTTTCCTTGTCTTTCAAAAGTAGACACTTTAGTAGTGTGGCAACTCATCCATAGACTCTGTGGTTAATTATCTCTGTCTGTGTGTGTGTTGACTATCAAGCACCTGTCATCCCAGTACATACACGCACGCACATGCGCACGCAACGTGTAACACTCCGGAGATACAACTACACAGTCATACATTTAGGCATCTAGGGAAATGAACCCAGACTGTCAACACTAGTGTGCATTAGCTGAACGCAGCTGCTCTGTGGCTCCAGGTGTTTTTTACATCCAGATGTGTTTTCATGAGGTTTCAGCCGTCAAGACTTTAGCTTCTCCCCCCTGTGCAAACCACATTCATCATAGAGCAGATGAACTGGCAGGTGTATGTGTGCTCACGTGAGAAATAAGGGCGGTGAGGGGAAGATGTGGAAGAGGAAAGTGGAGTTGGGAGCAACGTATTTGAAAGTGAATGCAAGAAAAGCAGATAATGAGATCATCATTAGCAGATGAAATGATCATCCATTGGGGTAGCCCAGGGCTTCATTATCAGTCCATTATTAAAGTGCTTCTGCGGAGTTCGTAAGGCTGTGAAAAATTAGGTTGCATTGTTTTACTTTTTTCTCTTATTGTACTTTTAATTACTTTTTATCGGCCATTTAGAAATGCAGGTGCCCCATTTTCACACAGATACACACAGATACACATTGGCAAGCACAATTTGAGGAACATCTTGCAAAATATAATTAGCCTAATTACACAACAGGTAACATTCCATATGGGGTGAATTTAAAAACTGAAAACAGAAAGGCTTATTAATTTAAAGCAAACATTTAACTTGTTGTTACACATTTAATTTAAGCTGGTAGAGAGCTGTGTAATTAAGTGACAGCAGGGACACTGAGGTTCATTTTGTGGTAACTGAAAACACATTACAGGATTATACTTTATATTCAGTAATCCACATGTGTGTATGGTAATAAAAATAAGATTAATCTCTATGGTAGTATGCTCATGAATATCCAATGACTTCCCCCTAATGTATTTTAGCATTGATGGTATGCCTTCATTGCTTGACAGTCTATAATAAAAATTGATTGGCTATATATCAGCCTATGCACGTACTGAAGTAAATTAACATTTCAGTACTGAATTCCATTTATGACTTTGTAGTATAAAGAGTCTGAATGAACAAACACTGGTAATTCCCTGGCGGGGAACTCCCTCTTTCCTTAAACTGAACTGTGGAGGTTAATTCAGGTGAAAGCTTAGATGCTTAATTGATTTCACCTGTCAAGTCGTCTTTAGGCAGCGTTGGTGAAGAGGAGACGTTAATTCAGGTCGAAGACGGGTTTTTAAGCCCTGCGGGATTTGAGGTGCGGATTTTGCATGTGGAGCGGTGCGGCTCTGGCGAAGGTCTCATGACGTGCTCGAGGGGGCGCCTCGGCGACGGGGACCGCATCGGGCCCGACTCCGTCCAGCATGCGTCCGGACAACGCGGAGGCCCAAAAGGCCACGGCAGACTGGTGGTCAGAAGCAGGAGAAAGAGCAGGAAAAGGACGCCAATATAGGGTGAAAGACTCCACCCGCAGTTAGCCGACCGGCAGAGTTTAAAAGGTCTGCTGCAATATTCATCAGTTCCCATTTGTTCGGTTTATTTTAGAACAGCCAGAGAGTTTGCGTTAAGCGGTCATCGTTCATCTTGACACGGTGGTTCTGTCACCGTGTCACTCCTGTGTGTCCAAATGACATAAAATCTAAGTGTGACCACTGCCCATTGTGGGTAAATGCATTACCATCTGTAAAAAACATGACCCCATATTGGGAGTTTGTTTTAAAAGGTTGGGCGAGTGATGGGAATGAGTGCTGTTTTAAATCCCTCTTTTCATCCAGCTCTCCCTAATCCCCTGTGGTGTCTGATTCGTGGGCCGCGGTAAAGACTATCGGCGTCTGTCTGCAGGAACGTCTCTTAGATCTTGAAATGCTGGGTGAGACTGACACGGAGAGACTGAGAGAGAGGGAGAGAGGTGGAAAGAGGGAGAGAGATGGAAAGGGGGAGAGAGAGAGGGAGAGAGGGGGAGAGAGAGGGAGAGTTGTAAAGTGAGAGGTATAAAGCCTAGGGGATTAAGCTGCACAGTCTGCACACACAGTGACCTTTTTAGAACTCACACACATATAGACACAGAGAGAAAGACAGAAAGAGGGATGAGAGGGAGAGAGAAACACTGTCCTTTAATAGCTGAACGTTTCCGTTGTGTCAGAGCCAAGAAAACACGAGCCTTCCTGTCATTACGATTATTTCCATTCGCTTAGGATTAATGAGACCTTGTCACACAGCTATTTCTCTCTCACTCTCTCACTCTCTCTCACTCTTTCACTCTCTCCCTCTCTTTCACTCTCTCCCTCTCTCTCTGAAACACCTTTGCCTGAGGGAGGGAGTCAGATGAAAGAGCAGTTAAAGGCAGTCTGATTAAATTAGACAGTTAATTACATTCCCAAGAATCATAGTGCAGTGAAAGAAGTTGCATCAATGTATCGAGTGTCTAAACGTTCAATCAACTGTGTTTAATTAGGATTATGAGATTTGTATGTTTATGTGTGTTCAGAAATAGTTCAACATTTCTCCCTTTATCATATCAATCCTTCAACACATTTTATATTGGGACAAACATCAAACGCTTTTTCATACCCAGTCAACCAGGCAAATTCAGGACACACTGGATATACAGTACATGGTGTTTTTTTACATGAATTATAGAGGTAAAGTCAATACCTTATGTCAATAGGTAATAGTGTATGTGTGTTCACATGTGTGTGTGTTCTGTCTTGTGTTCACTTCAGTTAATTCACACATTATGCTGCTAATAAGAAAACTGCCTTCACTTCTGTTTATTATCACATTATGAAACGCCTCTAGTTTCGTAATGAGGTTTGAAAAACAGTGTGACACTGTGTGTGTGTGTGTGTGTGTGTGTGTGTGTGTGTGTGTGTGTGTGTGTGTGTGTGTGTGTGTGTGTGTGTGTGTGTGTGTGACAAACTCCTGGCTGAGTGTTGCCCACAATCATGACCCACGGAGGTGACAGGGTCGTCAACCACCTCTTCATCCTGGTGGTGGAGGTTGTAGAAGGATAGAGGGAGTATTTTAGGTCTTTATGGGGACTTTTATAATAGAAAAACCAACAGTTTGGCATTGGGTTTGTCAAACAAAATGCGTTTCCATGTCATTATTGGTTAATGTTATGTTTAGGTTAAGGTGTAGTCAGAATTATTTACTTTGACTAATACACAAGTCAATGGCTAGGCCCAACAAGGCAGTAATACGGCAGTGTGTGTGTGTTATTGGTGTTTATGTAACCTTGGTGAGCCAGGAAGTGTTGATTACGTGCATTTTGTCTGCATGGAGATGATCTAAAGCCCAGAGAGAGAGATGGTGAATGTGCTGATTTAAATGTCCACTCAGGGCTGTAGATTAGTTGTGTCATGGACGACGTGTGACTGAGTGCTGGTGGTCTCCCCTCCTTCACCAACACGTCACCGCAGGCACCAGGTTAATAATGCCCAGCGTCCCTGCTTCTGTCTGCCTTACTGTAAGAGGTTTATTTAGATTTTATTACTAGGCAAAGCGCGTGTGTGTGTGTGTGTGTGTGTGTGAGAGAGAGAGAGAGAGAGAGAGAGAGAGAGTGTGTGTCAGAGCAAGGGAGAGGTGTAGTGGAAGTGAAAATGGTAAAACTCTGTATCAGACAGCAGAAGAGTGTCGCAAGGGCTAAATGTAAAAATGTATTCAATTCTTACCATGTTCTGTTTGTTTGTTTGTATGTTATGAGACGTCTGCGTGTCAGCATAAAATCTCATAACACTTCCTTCCAGATTGTAGCTACTGTAAAAATGTTCCAGACAGAAGCTGCACAGTCAGGCGTCTCTCGTGCTCTATATAATGTGAAAGCTGGTGTCAGTCTGCTGACAGCTAATACAGGAAATACAAGGAATGATGAGGGAGCCACACACTGTGTGTGTTCACGTGTGTGTCCGTGTGTGTTCCCACGTGTGTGTCTGTTTATGTGTGCTTGTCCTCTTTATCCTGTAATCTATATCCCAGAATATCAATTTATTGTATACAAAGCTGTATGAAGTATTCACCTGTCAGAAATAGCTGAGCAAATAAATCTTTCCTAAATCCTTTTAGAAACATATTTATGATGTATTGAGTAGGATATGGTGCATTTAGTGTGTAAGACATGGTGAGGTCTATTGTCTACATGTCCTTTTCTTTGCACCCCAATATCCTGTTAATGTTTAAGAAACACACAAACGCACAAATGTAACACTGCCTAAGGCGGCACTAGTACCTGGGCGTGTCGTTAGACATGGGTACTTAAACATAATCAGCACTAAACTAAGCGTGTGTGTGTTTAATGGGTAGGCTCTTCTACACTGGGAAGTGAATGAATGAGTATTGATTGTATTGAATGCTGCCTGTAATTGCTTTAGCTGTGCAGGCTATGAATGCAACAGTCTTTGTCCCTACATTTTTGTCAGGGGACCAGTATGACAAGAGGAGAGGAGAGATGGATGAGAGTGAGGGGGGAGGAGAGGAGGGGAGGAGCAGGGAGAAAGGGAGGGGACGAGAGAGAGGAGGAGAGCCGTGGAGAGGAGAGGGGAAGAGGAAGACAGGATAGAGGGCAAGAGAAGAGAAGAGGGGGTAGGATTGAAATATATAATGCAGAAGCCTGAACAAGAAGCTCTTTTTATACTTGGAACAATGTCGTTTTGATTAGAATTTTAATTCATGCCCGAGCATACACACACACACACACACACACACACACACACACACACACACACACACACAAAGTGAAATGACTGGTTCTTTGGTGTTAATTATTATCCCCGTTTTGACCAGCCAGCACCGAGTGTAATTTCTTCCCCTTTCTTGCTTGACTAATTCTATAATGACTTTGATTACATCACTTTTCATTTGGGCTCCACTCAAACCCCAATAGCTTCTTCGTTCTATCTCACCACTGCAGTTCCGTGTGTGTGTAAGAGAAAACAGAGGGGAAGAAAAAGAGGAAAATACTGATAATGAAGTGAGAAACTAACTCCAACCTTACCAACCCGCCCCTACCCACCCCCACCTGCCCCTACCTACCCCCACCTGCCCCTACCTCCCCACCCACCCCTGGGTGCACTGGCTTAGGGTGACGGTTTTGAATCCAGATTGGAATTTAAGCTTCTTAACCAGTGTCATTGCTACAGTAAATACACTTGGATGTATATGTGTTTTTCACCAAAATCACTGGTCACATTTCTTCTTTGGACTCAAGGCTCAAGTCACAAAAGTTCTTCGGTCTCAGGAAATACGACACTGTACTTAAATCTTTGTCTAATTATTGAGTTTTTATCCCTTGTATATTATGTAGATTTTTCTTGAAACAACTCTAACATGCCAACCACTTGGCAGTCGTTAAACAGCCGTTTGAGTCCCAGTAGTGGCTGACTGGTTTCTCCATTGCTTAATTATGCTAATTTGGTCAGCCTAGCTCTACGAATGGAAATCCCATATTACATTATGTAACTTGCATGAAAAGCTCCTCACTGCATCTACCCGATTCCTCTGTCGATCCGATGTCAGCTCAGGGGGATTGTGGGGGGGAGTGGGGGGTGTGCGGGAGCACAGGCCCAGTGCACACTGGGATATTGGAAGTGCCATGCACCCCGAGCAGCCCCCGGGCACTGCCCTGGGGGGGGCAGAACGCTCGGGGCACTCAGCCGTGTCAAATGGTGACCCTGGCAACCAGCCACTGGTCAGGCATCGAATGTAGCGTGAGCGAGTGAAACTGCTAACAGTGACCGTAACTGGCTGCACTTTTCCGTGGGGTCTTGGGGCTCTGTGGCGTGGGCTTTCAGACAATTTCAGATAAACCTGTCGGGGGGGGGGGGGGGCTGAACCAAACACCTCCAACACCTCCACCATAACCACCACCACCACAACGCCCCACCCTACTCCACTCCACCCCATTCAGAAAGGAAAATCCTTTCTGGGTTTATCTGGGTGAGATGCACTATATGTCGCGGTTCGCCGAGGAGAACCAACCCACGAGTGAAAAGCGGAATCTAGTTTAATCAAAACCTGAGATAAGGAGAAGACGAGGCAACATGGCAGATGACGGAATTTCATTCTTTTTTCTTTCCTGCCAAAGGACAAAAGCTTCTCAAATGAGTGTTCTGTTGCCTTTCTAATTTGATATCTCTTCTCCTTCCTTCTCCTTCCCCCGCGCCTCCCTCCTCCAGGGGAGATCTGTGCGTTCCGAGTGCACGGTCCAAACGCTCCGTTCGAGGCCGTGGTCCTGAACAGGACGTCGGGGGAGGGGCAGCTACGGGCCCGAGAGCCAATCGACTGCGAGCGCCAGAGGGAGTACACCTTCATCATCCAGGCGTACGACTGCGGAACGGAGTCAGGAGGAGCTGGAGGAAAGAGATCGCACAAGTATGTGTGTGTGTGTGTGTGTGTGTGTGTGTGTGTGTGTGTGTGTGTGTGTGTGTGTGTGTGTGTGTGTGTGCACATATGATCGAACCTTTACGTTTTATTACAGCAGAAAACACAAGACTTTCATCAACCTCTAGATGTGTTTAAGCGCTGATCTGATTAGGAGTAATGACGCCACCTGAGAGAACGCAGCGTGTTCTCCGAGATTGACGAAAGATGAAAGATCTGAGGAGCGCAGATGGAGGAGAAGAAAACACAGCGGCGGAGTAGTTCTGTATGAATCAGCAAGGTGGCGCTGTTCTGCCCTGGTGCACCACAGCCCCGCCCACAGCGTTCGCTTCTGCAGGGCAAAAAAAAAAATACTCTGGATTCCTGAAGTTCTCACATTGCCAAATATCTGACGGTTTAGATTCATAAAATATTTTCCACTCAAGACGCCGCTTTAATAAAACCCTCGGTCCATTAAAGTGTGAAAAAGGTTTCACATTCCCTCACTACCATTAAAACGGACTTTTGCTGGATCACCAGTATGGCGTACGCTAAACTTGCAAAGCTTTTTGGATCCTTTAAAAAATGTCAAGAGGCATAACATGACCGCTGGCTGGTCCTTCACTTATTTTATGAGCTTCTTTTAGCTTCGTCAGAGCTTTAAATAGTATTATCATTTGTTCCTAACCACACTGTGATGACTGGCTTTCTGTAGCAGGAACTGTTGCCCTAGCAACCATGGCCACAGCAGCATTCATTATAGTGCAAGAACTTTCTTCTGTTCATTCACATTAACCACAATGCTCACAAACGCAACTGAAATAAGTAAGAACACAGCCGGGCGGGAACGCACACACTAGCTTGTTTGCTCTCGACAATGCTGTTCTGAGGTCGCAGAATGTTCCAAAATGAATGAATCAAGTTTGTTTAAAATATAAATACATTTCAAGTATGATATTCAGATTCAGAAAACTTTATTCATCCCCGAGGGGCAATTAAGGGCACACAGAGAAGCAATGACATAAGAAATATAAATTCTTTATTTAGTATTGTTAACCTTGTAAATCCTGTAAAGCGCTTTGTGACAACATATGTTGTGAAAAGCGCTATACAAATATATTTGATTAGATTTTATTTATTTAAATAAAGAATTATTTGAATGATGCAAAAAATAAGGCGATAAATACAGTGTTAGAGGTGTATACAGGGGGAGCAAATTGCAGTGAGGTAGCAAGTGCATTGTGTACATGTGTAGATATAGTGAGGATGTACGACTGAACTGATGTAGGCCACTAATATTGCAGTATTCATGTAACGCTCTTGAGTCCCATCACTCACATCCAATCATAAATCACTTTGACCAAATATAATTCTTAGGCGTGTCAAATTCAGTGTTTTCGCAAGGCTAATCACAAACACAGTACATTGCCGTACAATCATAGATGTATTTTTGTCTGAATCTTGCGGCCATACGAGGAAGCTGGGCGTGGTGGCTGTGAACTTTGAAAGCGAAGTCCTCCGACTGGCCAGCTGTCTCTTTGAGCGTTAACAGTCCATCTAGTTTGCTGCTCTTAATGAAGGCTGTTTTCCAACGTGTGAGAGGTGCTTCTCCCTGCACTTCAGCTCGCCGTCAAACTCGATTAAAAACGGATCAATAACTTAAATGGGGCCACTGTGTGTGCATCAAAAAGCTGTCTGGTTGTGCTGTGATGGGACGAAGACCCAGCTCAAAGTCTCCAGCTACACGCTGCGGGAATGAAGCCTCTAGTTTCAAAGTGTTCTTGGACACAGACCGTTGTTATTGGACACCAGTTGCTAGCGTGGGTGCTTCTGCATAACCAGCTTGTACTGGTACCACTGAAAATATGTTCCTGGTCAAGTTGACGTGACATTTCATTGACGTGGAACGAACACATTCCCTCTCTGTCTGGGAGCCCAAGACAGAAAACACGGTTTAAACAAGCCGCCCATAACGAGGCACAGGTGCATCTGATTTGATCGCCTGCTTGTTCACCTGAACCGCCCCTACATGCTGCCGACAGCACTTGACAACCTCCGTCCATCTCCGGCCACGGAGCCATCCAGCCTGCAAACGAGCCCCAAAAAGGATCCTGCTCCAGCTGTCCCTGTGAGTCGGGTTTTGCTCTTGTTTGCAAGAACATGAACTTAGCACAAGAACAAGACCTGAGTTTCACTTTTGCTATAAGAAGGCTGGGTACAGGGTTGCCCAATTTTTGTGGATGGTTTTCAAGACTCTCAAAGGGCTTCCACCTACATAATAAATTTTTGAAAAGGGGGCAAACTGAGGAGGACTATGGGACCTCGTACAGGGCAAACAAGAGGTCATCCAGAACATCAAGACCCCTACGGGACCTCATACGGGGTGTCTAGTCCCCTACAGGACCTCATACGGTGCGTCTAGTCCCCTACAGGACCTCATACGGGGTGTCTAGTCCCCTACAGGACCTCGTACGGTGCGTCTAGTCCCCTACAGGACCTCGTACGGTGCGTCTAGTCCCCTATGGGACCTCATACGCCTAGTCCTCTATGCCAAGATCTAGTGTCTTAATTCACAAACACATTCACAAACAATTCACATAACACATCAGTACCCTGGTCAGTAAGAACATCTTTCAGAAGTCCATGTCAGGAGATGGAATGCACACAGAATGCTGAGATACTGCATCACTGTGTATGTGTCTGGTTTAACGATCGAGATGTGAGGACACCACAGTACTCTTCCTGACTCAGCACCTCACCATCAAATAATCCTACATATATATACTTGGACTTCTGATTTTCTTCCGAGTGTCATCCAGGAACTGCTCCAAAAGAGAATCCCATATAAGAAAACCAACAGGAGACACCACAGTTCCCCCGAGACTTGGTCTCCCTATCAGGTCTCGGAGGGCCTCACCTCTACCTGTCCTGGTTCAGCCTGTGAAGACCCTGGAGGCATATCCTACTCAACACAGGGTGCACAACCCCATGCAGGACTAACCCCCAAAACATTTGTTTCACAATACTCCCGCCTACGGCCAATGCAATCGCAAAAAGAGAGGGAGTGTGAGGCAAGAACATAAAGAAGGGAGAGAAAGAGCTGCAGAAAAGACAGGAAGAAGGATGGGTTTGTCAGAACATGTGCTCCATCCAGCACAACACCTACAGAACTGGAGCCGTGGTGCTGGTCTTGGCCGTTACGAAAGAGACAAACCGCTCCAGCACCACAACGTCCACTGTGGTGTATGTCACGAACCAAGCAGCCCCCGCCTGAAGCAGTCTCGGATCTGCCGAGATTCTCGGGTCGAGAATCTCTGCCTTTGTTGTTCTGGGGTTTGACAAACCCGTCACAGAACCGCTCGTCACAGTGCATCGTGGTCCAGCAGTGCCACCGTAGGAACCCACCGGGTCATGAGCTACCCAACTCTCTCACGGCCGCCCCACACTAGAATAGCTCGGCATCTGCTCCCGGATCATCCTGGCGTGTCATCTTAGGAAGGACGACCGGGGACGCAGCTGGTGCGCCGGGTTGCTGCAGGCTCCTCAGCAGGTTCTTCAGGATCTGGCGATCTTCACCTCGCTCCTCACCGAGGGCTCTGAACCACAAGAGCTGCTTTCACTGCTGTTGGAGAAATGCCTGCCACTGGCACTGCTGCGGTTGCCTGGGGTTTCGTATCACCTCACCCAGTGGGGAGGACTCCGTCACAGCACACCACACCCCCGACGCCTCTTACCCGCACGACCCTTGCCTGTGAGTTAATTTCATCCTTAGCTAAATGACAGAGGTATGATTGTCCACCCCAATCTTAAAACTACATTTTCCATGACTCATCGGCCCATAGCGCGGATAAAACAGCCCCAGCTTGATGTTTTTGTCTAATCATTATCCCTCCTCTGCCTGTCTCCAGTGACTCACTCTGTCCTGACCTTTACCATTTTTTCCTCGATGCACTAAATTGCTTTGGTGAGGCTCCTTCTTTTTATATTTACTCTGCCTAATGCCATTATACTCATGTCTATCTCTCTCTCTCACTCTCTCTCTCTCATTCTCTCTCTCCCTCTCTCCACACTACCTACTGCTCAACAAATAAAGCCATGTCTGAGATACACTGCTACACTGTTTTTCTAAGCCTTGTATACCATGACCTTTGGGCTAATGTGTGTGAGTCAGTCTCACACTAACTGCCTGATATGACATGTATGGCCATACAGAGTTATACGGGTGCTTTGGTAAACCAATCATCCACACCACCAGGAACCCTTGGTTCAGCAACAAACCTGTATATATGTGTTTTAAAAGTAGAAAAAGACTGATTTATTGTCCTTTTAACCAGTTTGTTTCTCGGATGGTGTTTTTACAGTTTTAAAGAGACGGGCAGGGGCATCTCCCTGTGATCTCTAAATGGTCTTGTAAAACCGTAGCCATAAAAACATCATATCCTCAATTACATTATATCCTCAATTACATCATATCCTCAATTACATCATATACTCAAGTGTGAATTACGCACAGTGCTTTAACATTGTCACCACAAATTATAGGATAAAATGAGGATTTCCTTATTAGCTTTATAGCTGATATTCATTCTATAATAGAGTCAGCCCCTGGTGTCCTGTGCCTGAGTGGATGGGAGCATGATTTTGTGGTTTTGTGGTCCTACGCATATCCATCAATCTACAAATGTTATGTGCAATGCTCTTCCAGGAAACGGACCTTCAAATATCAGCATTGCATCACCACCCATAACGTACAAACAAGCTCTGAACAGTAAAACACTCACAGGGGAGTTATAAGATCACATGCTTGTGTCAGGTCCTTAAATAGTGTGGAAGTAATAGCAAAGCTGTCAGAAGATTCTGCTTTCTAGCATCAACGGTTTATTACACTTTCTAAAAGTCTTGCTTTAAGCCTCATGGAAGCGAAGCAATTTTGCACTTTATAAACACACATTTCACAATAAAAGCCCATATTACCATGAGATGTACAAGAAAAAGTCATAGCATAGCACCTCCCACCACAACATCTTGGCCTTTAAGTGAACGTGATCAAGAGTTCAGTGATGCCAGGGCCACGTTGACTGGCAATGCGATAAAATGTGAAGAATGTGAACCATTCGGTCCTTTGTTCAACAGAAACAATTCTGGAAAAAAAACCATTTCCAGTTCCATGAATCTGCCTTAGTGTTAACAAAATGCATCAAAAAAGCCACATGCTTTAGATTTGAACTGATTCTCATGACGCACTTGGGTTCAGATGAATGTGATGCTACAATTAGAGACAGAGAAGTTTAGATTAAATTCCTAACCACGGCTGGAAATGAGGAAATGAGTTCATCATTCTTCTAACAGGAACATGTAAATGGGCATCATAGATACCCAGAATTGATGTTGAATGAACATTTCTGCTTCTCTGTAAACATTGTACATTTGTTGGTAATGTAAAGGACAGTATTTTTCTAATTACTGATGAAGGGTGTTTTCTTTTTTTTTGGGGGGGGGGGGGTGGTGATTAGGTTATCCGTCGGAGGCATCCATGTTGGTCTGCTTACACTTGTGAAACGTCTGGCATTTTAAATCTAAGGAGGAACACCCTTTAGCCACACATCACCAGGCACGGCACACGCACGTGCTCACGCAGACGTGCACGTGTGCCCACATGAACACATGCTTGTGAGGGATTTGTTCCTTTCCTGCTAGCCTTCCCTCACATGTCCGTCTGTCCCTGGGCGTCTTAACACCTCCGCCCACCAGCCCCCTGCGGCCGAGCGCGCGTGCATGCAGGTGGGTGTGCGAGGGTGGGGGGAGGGGGGGGGGGGGGCGTACGCACGAGGGCGAGAGGGGGCAGAGGAGGAGGAGGAGGGATTTGGAGTAAGAGCTTAGAGGAGCTGACAGATTCAGAGAGATGAGAGGGAGTGGTGACACAGGCCAGAACAACATCCATTCATGATTAAGGTGTTCCTGCTCAGACAGTATAGCGCTCCATCAGAGTAAGAGAACACGAGTAGCATTATCACTTTGTATCTTTTTAATCCAGACAAGATTAATCTATCTGCCAAACACACACACATACACACACACACACACACACACAAAGTAAGGTTTGAGGTTAAAGATGATAGGGAGCTAAAAGCTCTCACTTTCTTCAGCACAGCTGCCATGCTAATCTACCAGAGGACAAAGCTCAGTATAAAACATTTATTCAATCCAAAATGCGTGTGCGTGCATGTGGATATGCGTAGGGAGTTCTCAGTATAAGAATATTCAAGGCAATTATATATCAAATACAACTATGTTCGTATCAATATTCAACATTTTGCACATATAATATGTGCAACAGAGCATCAGGTGACAGAGCTGTAGTAGTGAAAATGAGCGTTTTCAGCTATGCAATAAGAAAAACGAAACTTTAGATCCATTCTCATATGACTATCCTCAAGAAAAGTCATTAAATGTTGAATTACAAACGTAGTCACCCATCCGTACTGCAAGATAATTGCTACAACCTCATATCAGCAGTAAATATCAGTTAGCTTCATTTGTAAAACAGATACAGCACTGCTATCGGGGATTTAACTAATCGCATTAAACGTTAGTATGCATGAGTCCAGTGAAGAGCCCGGGTGTGTTTATGGACAGAGCTGTTTCACCAGCACATTCCTCTAGATCTGCCGAAACAAGCTGCGTTCACATGGATGCCCCAACCTCCCCCCTCCCTCTCTCTCTCTCTCTCTCTCTCTCTCTCTCTCTCTCTCTCTCTCTCTCCCCCTCTCTCGGTCCTCAGGGCTGTGGTGCGCGTGCAGGTCGGAGACGTGAACGAGTTCTCTCCGGTGTTCGGCAGTGCCGAGTATACCGGCACCGTGCGGGAGGGCAGAGTGTACGACAGCATACTCCAGGTCCAGGCTACGGACCGGGACTGCTCCCCCCAGTACAGCCAGATCTGCAATTACCAGATAACCACGGAAAACACGCCGTTCGCCATCGACCGGAACGGTTAGGCCCACACCACACGGCTGCGTGCGCGCACGTCTTAGCGACCGACTGGTCCGTCTAAACAAAAGTTTTACAATAACAATCTCATACAGCCTCAACCACATCCATGGGCGTGGTAGTGACTGGAAAAGTGGACCTGACTACCCAGGGCCCAAGTGGTGTATAGGGATATGCTCACAGATACAAACGAGCTGTGTGTGTGTGTATGTGTGTGTGTGTGTGTGTGTGTGTGTGTGTGTGTGTGTAGGCAACATCAGGAATACGGAGAGCCTGAGTTTCGATGAACGTCCACACTACGAAATAAGCGTGACCGCGTTCGACTGCGGACAGAAGAGGGCAGTGCGGAGCGCTACCGTACGCATCCACGTCAAACCTGTGTGTAAACCTGGCTGGCAAGGTAGGAGAAGTGTCATTAACACTTTTGGTATCTAATCATGCTCCATGGTGTGTGCGTGTGTGTGTCTGTATGCATGTGTGTGTGTGTGTGTGTGTGTGTGTGTGGGTGTGTGTGTGTGTGTGTGTGTGTGTGTGTGTGTATGCGTGTGTGTGTGTGTGTGTGTGTGTGTGTGTGTGTGTGTGTCTGTATGCGTGTGCGGGCACACGCGTATGTGTACTTCAATAGTATTTTGTCTTTATTCTGACTAAGTCTGCCTCTCTGTCTGATAATCAGATTTGGCTTTGCATTATGAGAAACACACACACACACACACACACACAATCAGAAAACTGTCTGTTCTGTCCTTCTGTTACTTCTCATGACTCTCTCCCAAAAGCCCGATTTTGAATTTTCTTTTTTCTTCTCTCTGTCTGTCTCTCTTTCTTCCATTCCCAAGTGACTTTTTTCTTTGTTAACTTCTACATTTCAAAATTTTTGCTTTCTAGTCTCAAAAGGACCCAGTGCCAAGTTGTGACTTGGAACAAAAACTCTTTGTGCACGTGTGTGGGTTTGCTCGGGTTTGGAGTTTCTCCACAGACCACAGTGTTTGTCTGATCAACATAAACAACCTTATGTTTGTTTATGTTTGTCTCTTTAACAAAGTGCTGAAGCTTCCTGCAGTCAGCTCACCTGCCCTTTCCCCATTGTTGCTGTGTATCCCAGGCAACGTACAGGTATATCATTACACAATATGTCATCAAATGGTTTTGCAAATGCCACATGCATGACTAAATGTCAGTGTACCAAACACAACATGGCACGGCTCATCCGAACTGAACATTTGGCATTATCAGCACAGGATTCCCACACTACGTTCCCAGCTAACGGGACTAAGAGTACGAAGTGATCCTCGCTCGCCCGTTAAAACCAGCAGCGGCCGGTGGGATTGAACGCTCTGCTGGGCTGTAGCGTCACGGGGTCGCTAGTGTAGGCGACGGCAGGGTTGAAACGCTCCTAATGGGGTTGTTTGATTATTTGTTTGCTTTTAAGACTACACATCCCAGCAGGCATGGCGGTGGTCAGGATGCGAACCCAAAAGAGTAAACACTGCCATGTGAACCGCAGGCGGGCGGGGGGTGGGGTTCTTGATGAACACACCGCTCACTCGCTCAGCAGGTGACAGATGAAGCTGGTTCCCATCACACATCCTTGTTTATTTTTTTGTAAGACCTTTCAAAAGTTGCGCTGCACTTTGGAGGCAGGTGTCAGCGTTTGGAAGACCCGAGTAAATGAAGATCCAGCCGACCTGCGTCCATCGTTGGGATGCGTCCCTGGGCAACTGGCTTTCCCTCGTTGCTATGGCAGCCTGTTCTCCTTGTGCGCTTTGCTGTCAGCGCACAATCGCTAATTTATTTTTGGGGCTGTTGGCTGCTGCCCGGCTGGGTGCAGTTGTTGTTAATTGACTCTATGGTAAACCGTAAGGGAATAAAAAAGTACTGGTGTTCAAGCCGAACTGATAAACGCTCCCTCTCCGTCTCTCTGAGACTTGTGAGATTTATCACATCATCTGCAGGACCTGTGTTTAACTGTGCTGTTGCTACTTTTAGTTAACTTTCTATGAAGAAGGTACAAGGCTTACACCGCACAGAGATACACAGTCCAGAGTCAGTGTGTAATGCCACACAGAGAGACCCTGTAGTCCACAGTCAGTGTGTAACGCCACACAGAGAGACCCTGCAATCCACAGTCAGTGTGTAACGCCACACAGAGAGACCCTGTAGACCACAGTCAGTGTGTAACGCCACACAGAGAGACCCTATAGTCCACAGTCAGTGTGTAACGCCACACAGAGAGACCCTGTAGTCCACAGTCAGTGTGTAACGCCACACAGAGAGACCCTGTAGTCCACAGTCAGTGTGTAACGCCACACAGAGAGACCCTGCAGTCCAGAGTCAGTGTGTAACGCCACACAGAGAGACCCTGTAGTACACAGTCAGTGTCTTTACTCCAATGGTTATTCACATGGGAACACAGGCTGCCTACTGCAGCTGCCCCTTTTACTGTAGGGGAGGCTAGTGTGTGTGTGTGTGTATGTGTATGTGTGTGTGTGTGTGTGTGTGTGAGAGAGAGAGAGAGAGAGAGAGAGAGAGGGAGAGTATGTAGGGAAAGAGGTGTGTGTGGTGCATGTGGAGTGTGTGTGTAAGTGCGGTGGGGGGTGTGAACTTTCAGCAGGTCCTGTGAAGCAGGCAACATGCTGTTCCTCTTTCTCACTAGTCTCAATCCTTTATCCCCTCTCCCTACACACACACACACACACACACACACACACACACCCTGGTGGCAGCTTAAAACAACACTCATGGAAATAACAGGGACCCTGAGAAAGTGTTCTAAACTTTCAATCTCTGTACACATGAGTGAGAGAGAGAGAGAGAGAGAGAGAGAGAGAGAGAGAGAGAGAGAGAGAGAGAGAGAGAGAGAATTTGGATAATGAAAGAAAATCACAGCTCTTTATGTTTCACATACCTTATTATTTTCACCACTTGCTGATAAGTTGCCCCAGGCGCACACTGCATGTATAACTAACAGCCCTGAGAGACACCCAATCATTTCTGGTGCCCCGTTATTTTGAATTTGGACTACTAAACATCATCACACCAAACACACGTCTTGGCTCCCTGACAACAGCACCGGCTGCTCAAATACCTCACCTCACTCTTCCCTAGTGTCGTCTTGTATTTCCCAACCTTGAAGTTCAGATTCACCTCAATACAGCGCAGGCTAGTTTCATTTGGCTGTTTTTCATTTGGTAATTCATGAAATAAAATGATTATTTAATAAAATGGTACTGTACGCTGTTGCCGCATCTCTTAACTGTTGTGGTTTGCCTCTCCCTGACAATAGGGCTTCAGTGAGGATGCGAGCGAATTCATTAATAGCTTCGTTAATTTCCACAAGGCACCCGCAGCCCGCCGCGAGCGCGTGGAACACGTGGGAATATGCAAAAGCGTCTGCTCACATATCGCTCGTGGCAATAGCGGAAAGTTGCGTCACCTCCGTAACGACGGGCTCAGCGCGGCATCAACTCCGTTTCCTTGCGCCGTGATGTGAGCGATTGTGTCTGTTTGAGGGAGCTAATGACTCACAGGGCTGAATGACTACGGGGTATAAATCAGCTCGTGTTCTGCTCGCGTACCGTGTCACTTTGACTGATGTGCTACAGAAATGTCAACAGGCCATTGACTGTGTTGAACTCCAAAACAGACTGCCACTCAACAGTCTAATAGCATATATTATCTCCTCTCTCTCTCTCTCTCTCTCTCTCTCTCTCTCTCTCTCTCTCTCTCTCTCTCTCTCTCTCTCTCTCTCACTCACTCTCTCTCTATCTCTCTCTTTCTCCCTGTGGTAAAATTCTTTTTAGCATTATCAACCATATCTAATTAAACTGAAAACAAAATATTTTCGATTAACAATAAATTCCAGCTCCCTGTCTCCTGGCTAAGCACCGCTCCCCAACCCGAGTTTGGGTGAGTCTGAGATGGTGGGGCTTTCAAGCTAGCAGTGTCTGTGTGAGGATGAGGATGAAGGGGTTAGAGGACACCGGTGTCAAGGGCTGCTGGGAGACCAGAGTACCGCTGGTCCTCCTCAGATGAACGGGCAGCACTGCCATACCATGCCCTTTGACCCAGACGCAGGAGTGGGCTGATTCTTCTCATTTGGACCAGGATGGTGTTTTTATTGCACTCTCATGGCTGAACCCTATAGGTTCATGCACAAAGTTGGTGGTAATGGCCTTATAGGTTTTGCATGAAACTAGGTTAAATAGTTACGTAGGTTTTGCATGAATCCACCCTGCGAGTTCATATTAAGATGGTAAACATTAGATTGTTCATTCTGGCTCAGCATACGCATTGCCACAAATGTTTGCTAAACCATCAGAGGTGACTGACTTAAAAGCTGGTTGACTTCGAGTGAACAGGGAAGGGCTTACTACTCCAGATTCAGCACCACCTGCGGTGTGTACATCCCCTTGGCGTATTAAACAGATCAGTGATTTAGAGACCTGCCAGAATGCACTGGGTTCTGCTGGTGATGAGGAAACAAATGTTTGTGTTTGATGTTTTCTTAAGAAGGATGGTGAAAATAGTTCCTTTTTAAAATGGGAAGCTGATATATTAAATGCATCTTAAGAGTCATAAAAATCTCTCTCTAAAAATCTCTTTCTATCTGTCTGTGTGTGTGTGTGTGTGTCTCTCTCTCTCTCTCTCTCTCTCTCTCTCTCTCACTCCAGGCTGGAATAAACGTGTGGACTATGAACCAGGTACAGGGGGTAAGCAGCTCTTTCCCAAGATGCACCTGGAGACGTGTGAGGGCGCTGTGTCTTCAGTGAGGGTCACTGTGGAGTTGCAGACTGGCCATATCAGAAAGGGCTGTGACCGAGAGACCTACTCTGAGAAATCCCTACAGAAACTCTGTGGTAAGCTTAGAGGAATGTTCCTGCAAAGCCTAATATCTATCATTCTGATCTCTAGTTACCACAGTCAATAATTTCTGTGAATTTCCTTACGCTTAGTAAGCCATGATAAAAACCATTGACACTTTCGATGGAATTTTAAAGGCAGTTGTTGAGAAAGTGTAACAGCCTGAGATTTTGATCATCTGTCACTGATGTCATTTAACAAGAGAGAGAGAGAGAGAGAGAGAGAGAGAGAGAGAGAGAGAGAGAGAGAGAGAGAGAGAGGGAAGGTGAGAGAGGGAGAGAGCTGGGTAACTGAAGTAAATGAAAGTAGATCTTAAAGCAAGCAATATCCTTTATTGTTAAAGCCATATGAGGAAATTGACTGACATCCACGTTGCCAAAACTGGGTTTAGTGTTTGTTGGTGTGGTGGGCTGTAGTGAATTAGACTCTCGGTTCCCAACTGTCCTTGTCTGTCTCTGTCAACACCCAAGAGAGAAATCCATTCTTATCAATCATGTACAGGCGCTGTTCTAAAGCCGGTCTCACAGAGAGGTGTGTGTACCCAGTACCCAGGCATGGAAATGCGTCCTCTCTCCTGGGCTTTAGCAGGTTTGTCCGCGCGCGATTCTGCAGTGTGACGTTGGCTACGGCACACTGGACGTGTTTGTGTTTTTTCCTCGTGGTGGAATGCGTCCATGGAAAAAGGCTTTGAGATTCCCACTAAAAGGACTGAAAAACAGTCACTCAAAGCACAAAGCACAACACACAGAAGAGGACCTGAAAGAGAGAGAGAGAGAGAGATATGAGTGACAGTGAAAGAGACAGAGAGAGAAAGATGAGTGACAGGAAACAGATATAGAGATTTATCTGTGTTTAGACAGATCTGTTTATCTTAGCTCATAAAAGACACGCTTCTGTTGTCAGACAAACACACTAACAAATACACATGCTTTCCATTTTTCCTTTCCCATAGATTATTTGTAAAGCTGAGTTCAGCATGCCACGTCCTCATTACTCATACTACATCCCATTCGTGGACAGACCGAGTTAAATGAAGCCTCCTGTGATGACTAATGATTTTCAGCTCTGGTCTCTGAATCTGTCAGTTCCGTTCTCTCATCAGGGGATTCATCAGGCAGCCCCGAGCTCCTCCCCGCCCCCAGCGAAGCTTCCAATTGGACGTTGTCACTGCTGACGGACAGTGGGCGGGACAGCGACCCCATCTACCGTTTTGACGGGCGCCAGGCGGCCAAGATCCCAGATTGGGTGGTGCCGCAGAACCTGACGGAGCAGTTCACCATAGCGACGTGGATGAGGCACGGGCCGAGCCCTGGCCTGAGAGGGGAGAAGGAGACGCTCCTCTGTAACTCCGACAAGACAGGTGAAGGAGGAGAGATGGAGGAACCCAGGGGAGATGAGAGAGGAAAGAGAGAAGAGAGAGGGAGAGGGGGAGGAGCAGTAGAGAGGAGGGCAGTTTTCTGATGCTCTGAGTAGGAGAGAGAGGTGTATTAGTGCTTTAATCTGACCTCTTACCCTTATCATATTATTTTTCAGAAAGATGAAGTCATTGACCTTCCATGATAATTATTAAATATCCTCTGCCTTGTTCTCTCTCTCTCTCTTTCTCTCTCTCTCTCCCTCCAGAGATGAACAGACATCATTACTCTCTGTATGTGCACAACTGCAGGCTGGTGTTCCTGCTGCGTAGAGACTACACACAGGGGGACTCGTTTAGGCCGGCAGAGTTCCACTGGAAACTGGAACAGGTGAGAGAGACGCGGAGGGGAGAGGAGAACATGAGAGGAGAGAACATGAGAGAGGAGAACAGAGAGAGAGGAGAGGAGAACATGAGAAAGGAGGAGGAGAATATGAGAGAGGAGAACATAGAGAGGTGGAGGAGAACATGAGAGAGGGGGAGGAGAATATAAGAGGAGAGAACATGAGAGAGGAGAACAGAGAGAGAGAGGAGAACATGAGAAAGGAGGAGGAGAATATGAGAGAGGAGAACATAGAGAGGTGGAGGAGAACATGAGAGAGGAGAACATGAGAGAGGGGGAGGAGAATATGAGAGAGGAGAACATGAGAGAGGGGGAGGAGAATATGAGAGAGGAGAACATAGAGAAGGGGAGGAGAACATGAGAGAGGAGAGAGGACAACATGAGAGAGGTGGAGGAGAACATGAGAGAGGAGAACATGAGAGAGGAGAGGAGATCATGAGAGAGGTGGAGGAGAACATGAGAGGGGGGAGAGGTGGGAAGAGGGTGGACAATGTAACAGGCGTTGTCTGTTCTTTTGAAGAGCATGACTTCCTCTTGTGACTATTGCTTAGGATTCCTGAGTTTTGGTTGAATAGTTTTGCTTTGGTATCTGGTTGAGATGGAATCAGTGCGTTTTACATTTGCCAGACGAGTCCGTGTAATGCAAAACGTTTCTTTGTGCGCTAGACTTGTGAAATTTGTTGTTGCACAGTAGGACAGTGAGCGTAAGATGGAGAAGAGAAAGAGAGGAGAGAGGGATGGAGGGATGGAGGGATGGACGTGACGAGCTGGAGGAATGAGATGGAGCTCAGGGGTCGTAATGGCTGTCAAACCACTCTGAGGGAGTAGTATGATGGGCAATCTGAAGAGACAGAACGCCACTTTTGTTTTGACCAGGACAGAGGGTCAAAAATGACGAGAATAATGGAAAATGAATCACTCTGTGTGTGCGTGTGCGTGTGTGTGCACGCATGTGTTGTGAAGTTAATAAAAAAAAAAACCAGATAATCAATTAGAGCAACCAATCAAAGAACAACACTAGTAACAACAGTAGCTAGTATAATTATAGCTACTGCTAGTAGCATATGTTGTGGTACAAGAGCAAATAGGAACAGAGAAATGCATGAGACAAAAATCAAGAAAAAACACTGCACACATTATGATTATGAACTAGTAGACACAGCATTTAGCAAAGATATCAGATGATAATTAAATACTGAAATGATTTCCAGAGATCTGGGGGCTATTACACTGTATGATCGCCCCACTTATGGAAAACTGCCTTCGGAGAACAAAGCGCAGATGGCCGGGAGTTGACCTGTGTGTGCACAGGCACTGGAAGATGTAATAACTCAGTGAGGTATAGAGGTGCAAGGCCATCCTGACCTTTGTAAGTTGTAAAAAGTGTTTTGTATTGAATGTGAAAGTACCACATAGCCAGTGGAGTTTATAGTTTGGGACATATTGTAATCCAGCAAAGGTTTGTTCAGGGAGGTCAGTAGGGATGGGGCTGTGGTAATTCAAGCATGAGGTGATGAATGTGTGAACTACAGTCTCAGCTTCTTTGATGTTCCAGGCATCAATAGTTGCAAAGGTGATAAAAGGTTGGCTTAACTAGGGAATTGATGTGAGAAGGGTCAAAAACGATGCCAAGATTGCAGACCACTAGGGAGAGTTGTAGATGAAATCACAAATACTATTACAGTATGATGTGGAAGCCACCAGTTGGATATTTGACTGTTCGCTGTTTAATTTGGGCAAGTTAGAATTCATCAGTTTTATGTCACCGGAACTCATTAAACAGAGGGGAGGGAAAGCAGTGGAATTTGCACTGGAAAAATGTGTGTGTGTGTGTGTGTGTGTCATCTTCATAACAATGAAATTTAAAACCATAATAGCGAATATGTCCTACGGGAAGCATGAATATTATGAATGAAAGGGATGGGCCAAGGACAGAAGCGTGACACCACAGGGACAGGAACAGGGGATCATTTGTGTCCTGATAAAGATCAATGTTCTCTATAACAAGGATACGAGGTAAACCAGGAGACTGCAGGTCCCGTGAAGCCCATGGCAGAGGGGCAGGTGAAATATTACATTAATTTATATTTACATTTACAGAATTTGGCAGACACCCTTGTCCAGAGCGAATTACAAATATCATGGCAAACAGTGTCAGATGCTAAAGTGAACTGGAGGAGAATTTTAATGGTTCCACAGTCAGCAGGGATAATGAGGTTACCGACTACCCCGATTACAGTCGCCTCTGTCCTGTGCGAAGGGTCCGACCCACCCACACTCAAACAACTCAAAAAGGTGGGCAGAGGCTCTGTAACTACACCGCCACCTTTCTGACCAACACATCGGCCGTACAAGGGAGGTTTGAGTTAGGGATTTAGCTGTTGAGAACAGTGGGATGGATGGGAATTGAGGTGACCGAGTTCAGGTCAGGTGGACCAGTGCCAGATGTAAAGCACATGTTAATCAGATGGGAGGTTGGGAGGGAAATGTCAGACCAATCCTGTTGGGGAAGAGTGGTAGAGCCAGGATCTAGGTTGTAGCTTTCTTAATTAGATCAGTATTAGAGACAGAAAAGGATTTGTAGATGTTTCCGAATTGTTTTTGAACAAAATGTTAAGAGTCGGTTAACAGCTGGTTTGGTAGGTTCATGGTAGAATAAAAGTTTGGTGGGTATAGCAACTGTTGCCAATAAATGCTAATACAAAAAAAAGTTCAGCAAACTAAAAAAAATTGTCAACTTATTACAAGTGATTTTTTGAGTAAATTGAACTTTTCACTCAAAAGTCTGCCCAACTCAAAATATAAAGTTATATTACAAGTTCACTTAACTTAAAATATTTTGTCCATAGAATTAATTACAGGAAAAGCAGTGCTAGTTGGGAGAACAAAAGCTATCACAACTTATAAAAATGAGTCCAGTCAACTTAATATTTTAAGACAAAGGCAATATAGTATTTTTATAGCAATAAAGAACACAATCCAACAAGATCAACATTAATAAAACATTTATTAAAGAGTATTACAAAATTTCACATTTCATAACAACATTAAAATGTACATAAAAGCAGCATCTATTAACATTTACGGCATTTAGCAGACGCTCGTATCCAGAGCGACTTACAAAAGTGCATCTGATCACAGAATTCATCCTAGGTAATAGTACAGATAGGACAGAATTCAAGATACCATTGAGTCAGACTACTACTATATCATTACCTAGTGTTTTGCAAGTTAGACGTTTGCCAAGAAGCACAAATAACCATAGACAGACATACAATATTAAAAATATCAATAATGAGAGAACTGCTTAAATATTTACATATTACAGTGTCACGGAAACATTCATATCGAAACACACAGCAGGACACTAAAGCCTAAAGCCCCCATACTCAAATAGCGGCCCGCGGGCTATCTATTTCTGGCCCGCGAGCTGTTTTGAAAAGTGTTTTTTTTTAGGAATCTTTTTTTTCAATCCGTAGCTACCGTTACCTACGATTATACCTCCTCCTCTATCGTTACCTACGATCATATCTCCTCCTCTACCGTTACCTACAATCATACCTCCTCCTCTACTGTTACCTATGATCATACCTCCTCCTCTACCATTACCTACAATCATACCTCCTCCTCTACCATTACCTAGAATCATACCTCCTCCTCTACCGTTACCTACGATCATACCTCCTCCTCTACCATTACCTAGAATCATACCTCCTCCTCTACCGTTACCTACAATCATACCTCCTCCTCTACCATTACCTAGAATCATACCTCCTCCTCTACTGTTACCTACGATCATACTTCCTCCTCTACCGTTACCTACGATCATACCTCCTCCTCTACCGTTACCTACGATCATACCTCCTTCTCTGCTTCCAACTATAAAAATGCAAGACTTTTTAATGCTGTAAACTGATTGTAGGTAATGGTAGAGGAGGAGATATGATCGTAGGTAACGATAGAAGAGGAGGTATGATTGTAAGTAATGGTAGAGGAGGAGGTATGATCATAGGTAACGGTAGAGGAGGAGGTATGATTGTAGGCAGTGTTGGGAACGTTACTTTAAAAAGTAATTAATTATAGTTACTCACTACTTGCTCAAAAAAGTAACTGAGTTAGTAACTGAATTACTCTATAATAAAAGTAACTCATTACCAGGGAAAGTAACTACTTGCATTACAGTAAAAAAAAAAAAAAACAGTTATATGCCAATGAATAAGGATTTTTTGAAAAAGCAGTTTTTCAAACTTCAAACAAAGTTTAAATGAGTTAACGTAAACGTAACAATAAAACCTCTATTCTTAATTAAATAAATCAAATACCCAGTCTGGTAGACATTCAGGAACTTCAAGTATTTTCTTAAATAATGTTTATATCGCCACCTTGAAAATGCAAATTTTTCTTCGGCTTGCTCCTGACTCGCCATTTCTGCCTCTTCTCCGTCGTGTGTCACTAGCATGCTTTGGCACGTGTGTAAAAACACTGGCTCTGATTGGCTACCTTAACGCTGCCTTAGCCAATCGCTTACTGACTTGTTAAGTTAAACAGGTGTTACACCGAGAACTGTATTACGGATTACTGTTAGTATATCAATATATACAGTAGTAACGCACCGCTTTTAATGACCAGTAACGTCAACGGTGTTGTAACAACAGGAAAAGTAATTAATTATATTATCCCATTACTGACAAAATGACGCCGTTACCTAACGCCGTTTTTTTTAACACTGATCGTAGGTTATAGTAGAGGAGGAGAGTATGGAGTAGAAGAACATTAAAAGCTAATCAAATAAGTGAGATGTTCCAATGCAACAATGACTAAACCAACAGAACAGATTAGATCTGATAAGGTCTGATTAGGAAAATCTACATGCTGTTTGAATGTTATGAAAGTCAAAAACATTCATAAATTCTTTTGCAGTACACAGGTACATCAATATGTATATCTGAGTCATGTAACTAAACTGCTGTACACATTGAGCACCCAAGAGTGAAGAGTTAATTCAGATCAGAGGTAAAATCAGACTGAGGTGTAGCAGTGCCACACCAACTGCTGAAACTCCATGTGCTTGAATGAGCAGGGTTTGTTTTTCGTTATTAAAATGAATTAAGCAAAAACAGGTGAGGCAAACATGAGACAACAAACACGATGTCGAGGAAAAGTCAAGAATGGATAAATAACCCTAGGCTAATAATACGCGCCGAAGTCTGAGGGCTCATGTCAGGGGGTGAGGACCGAGGAGGAGAGTCATAACAGACAGGTGAAGATAATTAGGAGAGTGGGAGGAACCAAGGATGGGAGAGTGACAATCAGGTCGATAAACTAGAAGAATGAGCAACATAATTGGACAACTTCAAAAGCCAGATTTATTCAAAAGAGGTTGCATAATGAAAGTACATGGCCACGTCCTTAAGGTTGCTGTGACACCATAGCCACGCCTCCACCGTTCGATCTCATCCAGGATAGCAGGTCACTGTGTTAGCAGCATGTTCATCGCACCAACATCGCCACCAATGCTCCAAACAGGAGCTCCACTCAGACCTCACAAAGAACTACCTGACACAACTAAACCGAATGTCAGGGGTCTCTACAAAGAGGGAGAAACAGACAGTTATTTAAACTTTGGCCAAGCTAATCTGTGAACTATGTGGATTGCCCTCTCTCTCTCTCTCTCTCTCTTCTCTCTCTCTCTCTCTCTCTCTCTCTCTCTCTCTCTCTCTCTCTCTCTCTCTCTCTCTCTCTCTCTCTCCCTCATCCAGTGTCCTGAAGGTGATTGGCTTTTAAAGCAGCAGGGATGAGAGTTTCATTAAGTCCTGTGTCTTCCACTCTCCTCTCCTCTCCTTTCCTTTAAAGCCAAATGAGCTCTTTACTCCAGCCTTCCCAGCATTCCCAGCATTCCCAGTAGCCCAACCCCTTTTCCTCCCACGCTCCACTTCTTTCATTACTGTTTCTTTTGTCTAATCAATTTCCACAGAATCACCTCACATGCACGGAGATAAAGAACAGGGGGGTCATGCAGGATTTCACTGTCCCTTCTCATGAATAAAGGAAGAATTATTATGATGATGAGGGTTATTATTATTATTATTATTATTATTATTATTATTATGAAGGCCTGTGTAATTTCTCTTTATTACAGTTTATTATTCAGGGAAGAATATTTTCCAAAGCTTTGATTTTCATTCTTTTAAGCAAAGCCTAATGTAACACAGTCCACACACACACACACATTATCAGTGTCACTGAGCTCTCCCTGAGAGAGATTCTCATCTCGCCCTTATTGGGCCTCTGAGTGAGCTAGACAGTTGAGAAGTGCAATCTCATATTACCATCTCATAAAAAAGAAAAAAAGATTAGTTAAGAAACGTCAGTAAAACGACAGCACGTGCCACACTGGTGTCGTTATCACCTAATGTACGTACCGCCTCCCTCGTCCCCGAACCACGTGTGAACACAGATAACCAGTCCACTCATGCATTCGAGAGGCTGTATCCTTCTCTTGGCTGTGTCACCTGTGGAAGGCCACTACAAAATTCATCCAGGCAGGCTGGGCCTTTTGTGCTGACATCTCTCCGTTTTCGGCCATCTCGCGCCATGGATCAAGCCAGCAGAGCGAGTTTCGGTCCTCGTGCTGCAGCGTACAGCCTAACAACGTCGGCGAGCATGCGACTCGCTTTAAACGGGGAACACGCCGGGATCCCAGTTTTTTTTGGACGCACCGCAATCCCACCGTTAAACAGCAAAGCACTCAGCAGTTAAAAAACGTTCTCTAAATATGCCCTTATCACTGTAGTGCTCTTGGAAAGTGCAGGAATGTGGGATATAGTAATCACCCTTCCAGTAATATTGTAATAAGATGCTTAAAGTCCTGAACCTCTTATTCATCGTTCGTTTATATCCACAAAATCCAAATTGTCCCTCTTTCATAAAAATGCCCCATATATTTGGATATAGGTCACCAATTCTGTTTCTCATTGACATACTGTTTGTTACAAAAGGGAAAAAAGGATTTCTGTCATGATTAATGAAATTTAAGGCAGTCCTTTCTTGAGATACATAAAATCTACGTATCTGTGAATGTATAATTTTATCGGATGTAACATTGATACATAAGGATGCATGCCTGTAATTAATGTCTATAATTAATGTCTGTAATTAATTTTACAAAAGGTATGCAAGGCTGCCCTGGACCTGTTCTTTATTGGCCTCCTGCTTTCTCTCAACACACACACACACACACACACACACACACACACACACACACACACACACAATCCTCTCTCACTGTTCATCTATCACACTGATAAATTGCTCTGTGTTTTTAAAAGGCTTTGGCTGAGAGCAGCTCTAACTCTTTTACCACCTTCTCTAATTCAGCCATCTTCTTTCACTGAACACACACTGAGAAATATCACCTTCAGGCACTCTCACCCCTGCAGCCTGCGCATGTGTGTGTGTCTGCCTTCATGTGCGTGTGTGTGCGTGTGTGTGTCTGCCTTCATGTGCGTGTGTGTCTACCTTTATGTGAAGAGGGGAGGGGGGTCTGTTTTGCTGCACTCAGGATGATAGGAAAACACGATTCTGATATATAACCTTACACTGAAATGTATTTATAAATATACCACATGGTTAGATGTAGGCATAGTGCAAGGTTATGTATGTATACACACACACACACACACACACACACTCGTGAGTGTGTCTGTCGGGTGAAAATAGGCGGATCGTCAGCCCCTGTATCGACTGGCCGAATCTCACACACACGACTCCCGTCTTGCCATTGACCACCACTGAAGAATCGATCAATGCACGTATGTGCAGAATAGGGGTCTGGGGCCAAGATGAATGCCGACTAGCTGTTCACTGTTACAAACTCTCGACGGCGAGCAGGTGGCTATTAATCACGGCGAGAGGTGGGTTGTGCTTTCATAAGTGGGTTTTACAGGCACGCGGTTACCTGTCGCTAGGCAGAGTTCATCATTCTGCTGTGCATCACCGGTCAGTTCCTGCTATGAGAGCATCAAGCAGAGTTTCTGGAACTTTCCACACGTGCCAGTGTCTCGATGCGCGTGATCCGTCATTCGGTGAAGTGTTGTACGAAGACAAAGACAAACTGTGCACAGCAGCAGATGGCTGTAGTGTACAAACGCACACCTGTGGTGTGTTTGTAATTAAGACACGTCTCTAACAGACGGCCGTTGTGTGAGAGTGTGTGAAGTGTGTGTTAAGGTGGGGAGACCTGTCTCAGACCTGTCCTGACCTGTGTGTGTGTGTGTGTGTGTGTGTGTGTGTGTGTGTGTGTGTGTGTGTGTGTGTGTGTGTGAGTGTGCGACGTGTGTGTGTGTGTGTGAGTGTGCGAAGTGTGTGTGTGTGAGAGAGTGTGTGAGTGTGTGTTAAGGTGTCTCAGACCTGCCCTGCAAGCCTGGTGTGTTTTCCCTTCAGTAAACGTGTGACAGTGAGAGAAAGACTAAGAGAAAGGAAGACAAATGTGTTGTGCAGGAGCGAGAGGCAGAGATGTGACAAAGATTCGAAAATAAGCCATTTTTGCCTTGCAGCACTTTTTGTCTTTTGGTTATCTGTGTGTGTGTGTGTGTGTGTGTGTGTGTGTGTGTGTGTGTGTGTGTGTGTGTGTGTGTGTGTGTGTGTGTGTGTGTGTGTGTGTGTGCGAGTGTGTGTGTGCGAGTGTGTGTGTGTGTGTGTGTGTGTGTGTGTGTGTGTGTGTGTGTGTGTGTGTGTGTGTGTGTGTGTGTGTGTGTACATGTGCATGGCTGTGTAAACACACAAATGTTTCTGCTGGATGGGAGACTTTAATAATCAGTTCCACTAGACTTAGTGACCTGCTCCATCTGCAACCCCCCCCCCTCTCTCCCTCTCTCTCTCTCTCTCTCTCTCTCTCTCTCTCTCAAACACACACACACACACACACAGTTTTGTAGAACAGTATGAGCATTCCCAGTCACTGGACATACGGTCTGGGATGGCAGCAGTCCAAACAGACCCACCTCTGTTCCTCCCTCTCACACACACCAACACAATGTGATCTCAACATGCAAAGTATCATATAGCTTTCATACACCTTGGAACATAAATGCACTCAAACACAAAGAAAAACACACACCCAGACCCAGACTATACTGACACTCTCTATAACGAAAAAAAAAGACAACCTTTGTCTGGAATGTTTGCTCAGATCAGGTTGCTTTAGATTAATCCGTATTGTTCAAAGATATCAATCCACACAATTTAACATACACAGTACGATGGAACTGTTTCCTTCTCTTTGTATGACAATGCTTTTGTGGTTGAAAAAACTCACCCACTCACTCGCTCGTCAGTCAGTAGCAGAGGTGGGGACTCGAGTCACATGACTTGGACTCGAGTCAGACTCGAGTCATTAATATTAAGACTTTTGACTTGACTTGAAAAAATATTCAGAGACTTAGACTTGACTTGGACTTTTACACCAATAACTTGGGACTTGAATTGGACTTGGACCTGTTTACTTGCAAAGACTTGATTTTTTTTACCCCAAATCTAAATTTTAAAACGCATATTAATATTTATAAAGTGCGCCCCATTAATTTCATTTCTGTCCTTCTGACGCAGACCGGTCCTCTGCTTTTCCACACTCTGTACGTTGTGTGTGTGTGTGTGTGTGTGTGTGTGTGCGCGCGCGCATGAGCTGCAGCACAACAAATCAAATGGGGGGGTTCAGCGAACGTGAATTGTTACCGGGCGGGGTGTAAAATGGACACAAATTAAGTATTATATCGCGATCGATCGATCGCCAGTGGTTGGTGCCAGAGCGAACTAGTAACTCATTGAATCATAGATCAGGATCAGAGGTAAATAAACTAGATTTTTTTTTTCGGCGTGAGAAATCGGATGTGTGGCGTGAGAGCGTGTGAAGACGGTCAAATGCGTGTGTCTCACGCTCAATGCGTGAGAGTTGGCAACCCTGGGTTCTGTATCTGAACTCAGGGAAGAGAGCCTCTCTCTGTCACCATCATATCCAGTTCTATCTCAGCATGGATTGTGTATTTGAAGACATCTACGTCGAGAAAAAAATATATTGACAAAAGTGGAGCGAGTTTTCAGCTATGGGGACATCATTCTACGGCCTCATCGTGCACAAATGACATACAGACTTTTGGCCAGTTTGGTCTTTTGCAAATGCAATGCCGAATAGTTTACTGAAATGTCTAAAGTTGCATTCCTGATTCCTGTTAATTGTTCAGTTCTTATATTTGTTTGTCTTGTGTCACTCACACATGGACACACATGTTCTCCAAGAAACCAGATAAGAGAAGAGAGGGGAAAATGCTGTTATGGTTCTTTGTATTGTACTGTGAAAATATCAGCACTTTTTATTTGAACATGGAGTTCTACTTATGACTTTCACAGAATATTTATTTCTGGAAAATTGTAGTTTAAAGTATGAATATTTTTGCAGCTAACTTTAACAAATTGAACTGTGCAATAAAGAGGTGTAATTTAAATTTTTTTTATACTTCGTGTTTTCAGTTGCACATGACTTGACTGTTGCCTGTCTTGACTCGAGACTTGACTTGATTTGACTGTCTGCTTGAGACTTGACTCGGGACTTGAGGATAAAGACTTGGACTTACTTGAGACTTGCAAAACACTGACTTGGTCCCACCTCTGGTCAGTAGTTTGTTGACATGCTTGTACATACACTGAGTGATGATCTTATTAGGTTGCCCTACTCTTAAGCTGCCATCCCTTAGTGTCTTCAGTACTCTGAAGTCAGCTCACTGACCGAACCAGAAGCCTGTACCCTGCGTTTTGTGTGTCAGCTTTTTTACTGGCCTCTTTCATAAATGACCTCCTTTTGACAAAAGTGCTGGTGTTAGCTGGATGCTTTTAATATACATCTATACTGTACCGACACGTGCGAATACAGTTTTGCAAGCACTTGCAAGCATGAACTTATTGAAAGCCAGGACACAATTATTACCATCTTTTGTTCAGTTGGAAACAAAGAACAAAATCACACTATTCTGTGATTAATTAGAAATTAGACTCACCTATCCCCAACTGGTCAGAGCTTACATGACTTTAATTAGCCTATGAATAGTGGCTTTGATGTTTTAAAAGGCCAGTTTTATTCCCTGTTCCTTGTTCACAGTGGCAAAGACAAAAGAGTTGTCTGAACAGGCCAGAAAGGCTATTATCACCAGGTACAAGCTGTCTAACGGGCACCAGAGTATCTCCAAAGACCTTGCCATCCCTAACTCAACCGTTCAAAATGTTATCAAGAAGTTTGGTATTCATGAAGCAATCTAGAAACTTCGGAGATGTGGGGTACCAAAGAAAACTGTTGATAGAACCCAGAGGTTGAAATTTGGAAATGTAACCACATATAACATCAAGACCTACAGGCTGGACTGGAGATGTTTGAGGTGATGGTTTCCACCCATACAACATGCTGCACAGTGAACATAGACGTGCTCTGTGGTCCAAGACCGAGAAGAACCCTACTGCTTCAAGAAAGACGTAATAAGTTTTGCGGACATTGCCAAGACCTGCGAAAACAAACCACAATCCTGGGAAAATGCCCTGTGGACTAAGGAAATCAAAAGAGAGGCAACGTAGACCAGCGTATATTAATGTTGTGTTTGAGGACGATGAAATGACTTGCAAGAAAACGTGTACCGTATTTATAGTGCAATCAGGCGGAGGATCCATAATGCAGTGGGACTACTTTACCTCGTGTGGAACTGGTGGCCTTGAGTGTATTACAGTAATAATGAAATCAGAAGATTTTCATTTTACTGCAGTAAACTCCTACATGAGAGCAAAAACACGGAGATGTGCTAAAGGAGCCCGGCAGACGTCCAGGAGCTTTAAAGAGCTGCATGGGAAGAGCGGGAGGAACTCCTGACAGACGTGTGTGAGACGCTAGCGCTCGGCTCCAAAAGGGTTCACGGGCTGCTAAAGGTTATGCTAGCACGTTAGAGGAAAGAGCCTTTAATCCTGTCATGTCTCTTCTGTTTCCTTCTTTGAAATGACTGAACGTGTGTTGCAAAGTCACCTTACGAATATGTTATTATGTTTTACTGATACAAGCCTGCTGTGCACCTGTTCATTTCTGAAGCGACTGGCCTTGAAATGCAAAACATTCAAACTGTAAATATATATATATATATATATATATATATATATATATATATATATATATATATATATATATATACAGACGAACATGCACACAATATCTAGACGTTGCCTCTCAGCAGGGCGAGGTGATTTTGTGAAATACTGTACCTCACCCAACCTTTCTAAAACAGGTCATTCAGGAAGGAGGCCACAGAAAACGGAGGACTGTGCAGAGAACAAGACCATAAGTCTGCTCACTTCTGCAATTAGCCCTAAAAGCACCGTCAGCCTGTAGTACAGTTTAGGTGTGCCTAATTGCACTCAGTCAAATGGGTCAGTACAGCACCTTGCAGGAAAGAGAAGGGACTTTCACTCTTTCGTGTTGATACTCTCTCTCACTCTGTCTCGTCCTCTGCAGAGTCACCTCATCCCACAGCTCATCAATCTCTCTGAGAAGCCGCCCCACTCCGCCCAACCTTTTCACTTCGTTTCTTTTCTCTCCACACCGTTCTCTCTCTGCTGCTCTATGCCTGGGTGCCTTTACATGTCGGACACTACACCCGACCCCCAGTACAGTCCTGGACCCCAGCACGGTCCTGGACCCCAGCATGGTTCTGGACCCCAGCACGGTTCTGGACCCCAGCACAGTCCTGAATCCCAGTACGGTCCTGGATCCCAGTACAGTCCTGGACCCCAGTACGGTTCTGGACCCCAGCACGGTCCTGGACCCCAGTACGGTTCTGGACCCCAGCACGGTCCTGGACCCCAGCATGCTGTTTTCTGTTTCCCCCTCACCTGCTTCTCCAGCTGCGTCTGTATCCTCCCCCTTCCGCTCTGTGATTCTCTCTCTCTGATATCTTCGGGAACTGTTCCTACTGCGGAAATTTCATTTCTCTGTGCTCCTAAGCCCAAACGTAAAGGGAAAGAGAGAGAGAAAGAGAGAGAAAATGGAAGGATGAAAGAGGAGAAGAGCTTTCAGCTTCTTTGATCTCGACGCTGAGTCAAGCACTCCCTCTCGGCCTGTTTGTTTGTTGAGCGCTGCTCTCTCTCTCTCTCTCTCTCTCTCTCTCTCTCTCTCTCTCTCTCTCTCTCTCTCTCTCTCCTCTGCTTTTTCTTTTCACTCCATCAGAACTTCTCATCATTTCAGGAGCAGGGTGCCCTGAGAGCTACTCCTCGCCCCCGCTAACTCCGGAGTCTGAGAACATGCTGAGTCAGGATCATGTGATGGGTTGCTAGCCTGCTCTCTCCAGAACAGTGCCACACTCCGGAACATTCCTGACACTCAGCAGGAAAATGCACTCGTTTGCATTACAAAGTAAAAAAAAAAAAAAAAAAAACATTGAACAGCTTCAGACTCATATACCTGATGATGGGGAATGGAGACACATTTCTAATTCTTTAAGCATCAGGGCTTGCACTCAGAGAGGTCTTGGGCACTGAATTGCATTTCTCATTGCTAATTCTTTGCCGCGGGGAACCAACTCTAAAACTATGAATGTGAAGAAGTGCTGAAACTCCAGTATATGAAACTCTGAAGTGCTGAAACTCCAGTTTCCTGAATATTAAGGATACTGCTGATCTTGGCTACATAATCTGTGCTGTGGCTTAAATTAAGTGTTGATATTTAACGATTTTCAGAATTTGTCCTGTCTTGTCTAGAAAATTATGGAATAATAGCTAAATATCTAAACCAGGATTCAGTGTGCTAGTCCAGGTGTATTGGAAGACGGGCTAGAGCAAAACCGTGGAGTGGATCACGGTCTCCTAGGACTGGGTTGGGAACCACTTAATAAGTGCACTCATTGCTTCTGTCAGCTCAGTGTTAACAGCTTGACAACCTGGTGTGTTTTATTACACATTGCCAGTGGAGTATCCGTCTTCCATAATGGTCCGCAATTACACTCACGGGGGCATTTGTCATTTCTTTCCATCTTCATTCCTTGGCACTTGAAGAACAGAGCCAGAGTCCCACCCCTAACATTTGACCTTTTGCTCCTTTAACCAACAGAATGTCTACATCACAGCCTGTGCTGTTTTGGAATGGAAAATGATTATTATGCATTACAGAAATGTTTGTCGACAGTCCTGAAGCGTACCCCGCGTTGGTGGTCAGTCCTGAAGCGGGCCCTGCGTTGGTGGTCAGTCCTGAAGCGTACCCCGCGTTGGTGGTCAGTCCTGAAGCGGGCCCTGCGTTGATCGTCAGTCCTGAAGCAGGCCCCGCGTTGGTGGTCAGTCCTGAAGCGGGCCCTGCATTGGTGGTCAGTCCTGAAGCGGGCCCCGCGTTGGTGGTCAGTCCTGAAGCGGGCCCCGCGTTGGTTGTCAGTCCTGAAGCGTGCCCCGCGTTGGTTGTCAGTCCTGAAGCGGGCCCTGCGTTTGACCCGGCCTCTGAGTACCCTGCTCCTGCACTACCCTGGTGCCGCTCCATTCAGGCTTCTAAGCACACTTGCTATTCCAAGCCCTTTGTAAGCAGATCTGGGTGTGTTAAAGCAGGACAGGCACTAAATCCCGCAACGACAGAGCCATCCACAGCCCACAGTTGACACCTGACCTGTTACATCTCTCTCTCTCTCTCTCTCTCTCTCTCTCTCTCTCCCTCCTTCTCCCTCTCTCTCTCCAGCAGGGTAAGGGCCTTGTTGTGCCATTGTCAGTTCAGTTGTTTTTTTCCCCCTGGAACTCTCTTAAGACGCGCGCTCCGGTTTCTGACCAGTGCATGCTACACCTGCTCTCCCACTCCACATCCGTCG